>NW_024750808.1:0-11117 GCF_018991925.1 Homarus americanus
ATACACACACTCCCACGGTGATGATGGTAAACATAACGCTTCCTGGTACACACACTCCCACGATGGTGATGGTGAACCTAACGCTCCCTGGTACACACACTCCCACGGTGGTGATGGTGAAACTAATGCTCCTTGGTACACACACTTCCACGGTGGTGATTGTGAACCTAAACCTCCCTGGTACACAGACACCCACGATGGTGAACCTAACGCTCCCTGGCACACACACTCCCACGGTGGTGATGGTGAACCTCACGGTCCCTGGTACACAAACTCCCATGGTGGTGATGATGAACCTAACGCTCCCTGTTAAACACACTCCCACGGTGGTGATGGTTAAACTAACGCTCCTTGGTACACACACTCCTACGGTGGTGACGGTGAGCCTAACGCTCCCTGGTAAACACACTCCCACGGTGGTGATGGTGAACCTAACGCTCCCTGGTACACAGACACCCTCGATGGTGAACCTAACGCTTCCTGATACACACACTCCCACGGTGGTGATGGTGAACCTAACTCTCCCTGGTACACACACTCCCACGGTGGTGAAGGTGAACCTAACGCTCCCTGCTACACACACTCCCACCGTGGTGATGGGGATCCTAACGCTCCCTGGTACACACACTCCCACGGCGGTGAACCTAAAGCTCCCTGGTACACACAGTCCCACAGTGGTGATGGTGAACCTAACGCTATCTAGTACACACACTCCCACGGTGGTCATGGTGAACCTAACGCTCCCTGGTACACACACTCCCACGGTGGTGATGGTGAACCTAACGCTCCCTGGTGCACACACTCTCACGGTGGTGATGGTGAACCCACGCTCCCTCTACACACACTCCCATGGTGTTGATGGTGAACATAATGCCCTGGCACACACACCTTCACGGTGGTGAACCCAATGCTCCCTGGCACACACACACTCCTCACGGTGGTAAATCCAACCATCCCTGGTACACACACACTCCCCACGGTGGTGATGGTGAACCTAATGCTTCCTGGTACACACACTCCTACTGAGGTGAACCTAACGCTTCCTGCTAAACACACTCCCACGGTGGTGATGGTGAACCTAACGCTCCCTGGTGCACACACTCTCACGGTGGTGATGGTGAACCTAATGCTCCCTCTTACATACACTCCCATGGTGTTGATGGTGAACATAATGCTCCCTGGTACACACACTCCCACGGTGGTGAACCTATTGCTCCCTGGTACACACACAATCCCACGGTGGTGAAACTAATGCTCCCTGGTACACACACTCCCACTGTGGTGATGGTGAACCTAACCCTCCCTGGTACACACACTCCCAAGGTGGTGATGGTGAACCTAACGCTCCCTGGTACACACACACACTCCTCATTTGGTGATGGTGAACCCAACGCCTGGTACACACACCCCACGGTGGTGATGGTAAAACCCAATTCTGGTACACACACTTCACGGTGGTGATGGGTGAACCTTAACGCTCCTTGGGTACACAGACACTCCACAATGGTGAACAACCTAACGCTTCCTGGCACACACACTCCCACGGTAAGATATGAACCCAACGCTCCTTGGCACACACACCCCACACGATGGTGAGTGAAGAACCCTAACGCTATCTGGTACACACACTCCCACGGTGGTGATGGTGAACATAACGCTCCCTGGTACACACACTCCCACGGTGGTGATGGTGAACCAAACGCTCCATGGTACACACACTCCCACGGTGGTGATGTTGAAGCTAACCCTCCCTGGTACACGCACTCCCACGGTGGTGTTGGTGAAACTAACGCTTCCTGGTACACACCCACACGGTGGTGATGGTGAACTTAACGCTCCCTGGTACACACACTCCCACGGTGGTGATGGTGAACCTAATGCTCCCTGGCACACACACGCCCATGGTTGTGACGGTGAACCTAACGCTTCCTGGTACACACACTCCCACGGTGGTGATGGTGAACCTAACGCTCACTCGTTCACAGACACCGATGATGGTGAACCTAGCGCTCCCTGGTACACACACTCCCAGTGTGGTGATGGTAAACCTAACGCTCCCTGGTACACACACTCCCACGGCGGTGAACCTAATGCTCCCTGGTACACACACTCCCACGGTGGTGAACCTATTGCTCCCTGGTACATACACAATCCCACAGTGGTGACCCTAATGCTCCCTGGTACACACACTCCCACGGTGGTGATGGTGAACCTAACCCTTCCAGGTACACACACTCCCAAGGTGGTGATGGTGAACCTAACGCTCCCTGGTACACACACTCCTACGGTGGTAATGGTGAACCTAACGCTCACTGGTGCACCCACTCCCACGGTGGTGATGGTGAACCTAACGCTCCCTGGTACACAAACTCCCACGGTGGTGATGGTGAACCTAACGCTCCCTGGGATACACACTCCCACGGTGGTGATGGTGAACCTAACGCTCCCTGGTACACACACTCCCACGGTGGTGATGGTGAACCTGACACTCCGTGGTACACACGCTCCCACGATGGTGATGGTGAACCTAACGCTCACTGGTACACACACTCACACGGCGGTGAACCTAACACACCCTGGTACACACACACTCCCATGGTGGTGATGGTGATCCTAACGCTCCCTGGTACACACACTCCCATGGTGGTAATGGTGAACCTATCGCTACCTGGTACACACCCTCCCATGGTGATGAGGGTGAACCTAACGCTATCTGGTACACACACCCCCAAGGTGGTGATGGTGAACCTAACGCTCCCTGGTACAGACACTCCCACGGTGGTGATGGTGAACCTAACGCTCCCTGGTACACACACCCCCACGGTGGTGATGGTGAACCTAACGCTCCCTGGTGCACACACTCTCACGGTGGTGATGGTGAACCTAATGCTCTCTCTTACACACACTCCCATGGTGTAGATGGTGAACATAATGCTCCCTGGTACACACACTCCCACGGTGGTGATGGTGAACCTAACCCTCATTGGTACACACACTCCCAAGGTGGTTATGGTGAACCTAACGCTCCCTGGTACACACACTCCCACGTTGGTGATGGTGAACCTAACGCTCCTTGGGACACACACTCCCACGGTGGTGATGGTGAACCTAACGCTCCCTAGTACACACACTCCCACGGTGGTGATGGTGAACCTAACGCTATCTGGTACACACACTCCCACGGTGGTGACGGTGAACCTAACGCTCCCTGGTAAAGACACTCCCACGGTTGATGGTGAACCTAACGCTCACTGGTACACAGACACCCTCGATGGTGAACCTAACGCTTCCTGGTACACACACTCCCACGGTGGTGATGGTGAACCTAACCCTCCCTGGTACACATACTCCCACGGTGGTGAAGGTGAACCTAACGCTCCCTGCTACACACACTCCCACCGTGGTGATGGTGAACCTAACGCTCCCTGGTACACACACTCCTACGGCGGTGAACCTAAAGCTTCCTGGTACACACAGTCCCACAGTGGTGATGGTGAACCTAACGCTCCCTGGTACACACACTCTCACGGTGGTGATGGTGAACCTAATGCTCCCTCTTACACACACTCCCATGGTGTTGATGGTGAACATAATGCTCCCTGGTACACACACTCCCACGGTAGTGAACCTAAAGCTCCCTGGTACACACACACTCCACATTGGTGAACCTAGCTCCCTAGTACACACCTCCACGGTGGTGATGGTGAACCTAACCTCCCCTGGTACACACACACTCCCAAGGTGGTGATGGTGAACCTAACGCTCCCTGATACACACACTCCCTCGTGGTGATGGTGAACCCCTAACGCTCCCTGGTACACACACACTCCCGCGATGGTGGCACCATTGAACCCCGCTTGCTCCCTGGTACACACACTCCCACGGTGGTGACGGTGAACCTAACGCTCCCTGGTGCACACACTCTCACGGTGGTGATGGTGAACCTAATGCTCCCTCTTACACACACTCCCATGGTGTTGATGGTCAACATAATGCTCCCTGGTACACACACTCCCACAGTAGTGAACCTAATGCTCCCTGGTACACACACTCCCACGGTGGTGACTGTGAACCTCACCATCACTGGTACACACACTCCCACAGTGGTGATTGTGAACCTAAACCTCCCTGGTACACAGACACCCACGATGGTGAACCTAACGCTCCTTGGCACACACACTCCCACGATGGTGATGGTGAACCTCACGGTCCCTGGTACACACACTCCCATGGTGGTGATGATGAACCTAACGCTCCCTGTTAAACACACTCCCACGGTGGTGAAGGTGAAACTAACGCTCCTGAGTACACACACTCCCAAGGTGGTGATGGTGAACCTAACGCTCCCTGGTACACACACTGCCACAGTGGTGATGGTGAACCTAACGCTCCCTGGTACACACACTCCGACGGTGGTGATGGTGATTTTCCGCTCCCTAGTGCACACACTCTCACGGTGGTGATGGTGAACCTAATGTTCCCTCTTACACACACTCCCATGGTGTTGATGGTGAACATAATGCTCCCTGATACAGACACTCCGAAGGTGGTGAAACCTAATGCTCCCTCGTACACACACACTCCCACGGTGGTGAACCTAACGCTCCCTGGTACACACACTCCCACGGTGGTGAACCTAATGCTCCCTGGTACACACACACACTCACACGGTGGTGAACCTAATGCTCCCTGGTGCACACACTCTCACGGTGGTGATGGTGAACCTAACCCTCCCTGGTACATACACTCGCAAGGTGGTGATGGTGAACCTAACGCTCTCTGGTACACACACTCCCACGGTGGTGATGGTGAACCTAACCCTCCCTGGTACATACACTCGCAAGGTGGTGATGGTGAGCCTAACGCTCCCTGGTACACACACTCCCACGGTGGTGATGGTGAACCAAACGCTCCATGGTACACACACTCCCATGGTGGTTATGGTAAAGCTAACCCTCCCTGGTACACACACTCCCACGGTGGTGATGGTGAAACTAACGCTTCCTGGTACACACCCACATGGTGGTGATGGTGAACCTAACGCTCCCTGGTACACACACTCCCACGGTGGTGATGGTGAACCTAACGCTCCCTCGTACACACACGCCCATGGTTGTGACGGTGAACCTAAAGCTCCCTGGTACACACACTCCCACGGTGGTGATGGTGAACCTAACGCTCCCTGGTTCACAGACACCGATGATGGTGAACCTAGCCCTCCCTGGTGCACACACTCCCAGTGTGGTGATGGTAAACCTAACGCTCCCTGGTACACACACTCCCACGGCGGTGAAGCTAACGCTCCCTGGTACACACACTCCCACGTTGGTGTTGGTAAACCTAACGCTCCCTGGTACACACACTCCCACGGTGGTGATGGTGAACCTAACGCTCCCTGGTACACACACTCTGATGGTGGTGATGGTGAACCTTATGCTCCCTGGTACACACACTCCCACGGTGGTGATGGTGAACCTAACGCTCCCTGGTACACACACTCCCACTGCGGTGAACCTAACGCTTCCTGGTACACACACTCCCACGGTGGTGATGGTGAACCTAACCCTCCCTGTTACACACACTCGCATCAGAGTGGACGACGCAGTAGATGTGGTGGTTGGCGTTTCCTGTCCCGTCCTGCGGTCTGCCGCGGTGTGTCGCGTGCCTCACTTCCTCCACTTGAACTTCTGTGTGGAGCGGCAGTTCCTGACGCATTCCAGATGGATTTTTCTAGTCCCATCTGAGTTTCCGCCCTTCCCGGCCGGGATCAAAGCCGGTCCACTGCTAGGGGTGTCATCGCTTTGGATGGCGTGTAGGGCAGGGTCCACGGACAAGAGTTCGCCCTCCGTACGTGAGTGTCGGCGAGACCCCTGACCGTCCTGTCCCACACCCTCACAGTGGTGAATCCCTCCCTGGGTGGGCCCCCCAGGGTTTGCTTGTTTCTTCCTCTACTTGTAGTCAGGTCACTTCTGTTTCGTCCCCGATGGTGTGGTAAACACCGGCGAGGCAGATCCCCGGTGGGCCCAGGTCAGCCATTACTTGTCTGGTACCTGGTGGATCCATTCCCGGAGTGGAAGTGCGTGGGACCAGTTGACAGGTCCTGAAACGTAGGGAGCTGTCGTCTGCAGCGCCACTGGGACCTCTAGTTGTTTGTTGCCTGTTGCTTGCTGCTCCTGAAGTTGCAGGTCGGGTTTTCGGGATTTTCTCCTGGGTTCCAAGGGGACGACCTGATTCCCTGCCTGGAGCTGGGAGCTGCGCTGGTCCTGCATGGCGTAGCTTACTCAGGCTGAGGGTACCCATAGATGTTGTCTGTCAGTATTGTGGGCTGTGAGACCGTAGCCTCGGTGCGTGTCTCGTCGTTCAGCAGGCGAGCGACGAGACACAGCCCAGTGTCTTCAACCAGATCGAGGGCCAGCATTATGCAAGCCCGTTTCTGGGGCTTGGGGCTTGCAGTGTCGACGTGAAGGCGTCACCCATTCGCCGCGGGGTTGCCCGCTGCGTGTCCCGCTCGTGTCGGGCATCCATTATGAGTCAGGATGCGTTGGTCTCAGCTCATCTGGTAGGGGGTCAGCTGCAGCTGTGGTGGTGTCATCTCCGACTTTTGTGTGGAGTCAGGGAGACCTCGCCCAGGCCCGTGAAGAGCAAGGGCAGTGCTGACTCTGTAGCCTAGTAGAAAGACAAGATCCCGGGGTGGAGAATCAACAATTAGAAGTGCCCCTAGACTCGTTACTTTAATCTATGTTCTGTGACCTGGTGTTATATCTATAGGCCCTAATCTGATCAGGTCTTACTGGTACAAGTGGGGCAGTAGCTCGGGGAGTTCTCTGATTATTACTTGGGGTGTGAGGTACCTGATTGTTCTGAGGGGGGTGGTCAGCTGCTGGTGGAGGGATAGGGTGTTGGGAAGGGAATGTTACCCCTAGAGGGGGCTGGTTGGTGAGGCCTGATTTGTTCAAGACGTCATCGTCGACAGTTGCCAGCTTCAATCTATTCACATGCACAGTTTCCTTACGTCCCCCCTGGCAAAGCGGGGAAATAGTGAAGTTTACTTTGCTGGGTTGCGCGGTTACTCTATATGGGCCCTTCCAGCTCTGTTGCAACTTAGAGGGGGTGTCGGGGGAGGATGATTCGTTAGTTAGGAAGACCAGGGTACCTACGGTAATATTGGAAGGGGTGACCCTGAGGTTATAGTAGGTGGCGTTGTGTAAGTGACCTTTCTTGTTTAGTTCCTGCACCCGAATAAAGACCGTTTGTAACCTGTTTTGCAAGACAGAAGGGTAGTCCTCGCCATAGGATAGGGGTGGGGGGTTGATTACACCAGCAGGGAGGTTTGGATCCCTACCAAAGTGAAGGAAGTAAGGAGTGTTATGCAGGGTGGTATTAATTGCGGTGTTCATGGCCAGTTGTGCAAGAGGTAGCTGATCGTCCCAACAGCCGTACTGATTATTAACCAAAAACGACAAGTGATCTTTCAACGTGCGGTGGGAACGCTCAACCATGGCATTAGCCTGTGGGTGGTAACTAGTGGTTAGATTTGACTTAGCCCGCAGCAAGTCGCACGCCTTCTGAAAGATGCCCGAGGTAAATTCTGTCCCTTGATCACTTACAATGACCCGGGGGCATCCATGAGTACCAACGTATTGTAACAGGGCTTCACAAACTGTCTCTGCGCGTTTATCGGGGATGGGTATATAGGTTGCAAAACGTGAATAGTGATCGACGATGGAAACAACGTATCTGTTTCCCCGGTGTGAACGTATTGACATGTCAGTTAGATCGATCGATACCCGTTCCAAGGGCTGAGAGGCTGGTGGGAACTCCTGCAGCTCTCCCTGTCTCTTTGGGGTACCCTTCCTTAACTGACACGGCAGACATCCTTTGACAAATGCCCCAACCTTCCGCGCTAGATTGGGCATGAAAAACATAGAGCGTGCACGTGCATATGTGCGACATTCACCAGGGTGGGCTGCGAATTGGGAAGAGTGAGCTACTTCTAGGGCCGAGTTTTCCAAGGATGCGGGGATGACTACGAGTTCTGTGGGCTGTTCATCATCCTGTTTCATAGTAACAAGATACAGGACTCCGCTTAAAAGACTGAAATCACAAAGTGAGGCTTTGTTGACCTTCTTGGGGAGCGGACCCCCCTCAAGGAACTCAATGACCGGACCCCACTGTGGGTCTTCGAGTTGGTGTTGGCGCACCTCGTTAGGTGATAGGTCCCCAAAAATGGGCTGAGTCATGCTGCTAGGGTTCCCGACATTATTTATAGGTAATACATTACGGCTCAGTGCGTCTGGTACTACGTGGTTCTTGCCTGGCTTATGCAAAATGGAGAAGTTATACGCATTTAGAAAGACTGCCCAGCGTGCTACCCGTGCATTAGGAGTTTTACCTTGGAAGATATATATTAAAGGGCGGTGATCAGTGATTACATAAAAGTGTCTACCAAATAGGTAAGCATCAAAGGAAGTTACGGCCTTGACAATAGCCAAGGCTTCTTTCTCAGTTGTGGAGTAGCGGAGGGCAGCTCCGCTCAATTTCTGGGAGAAATAAGCAATAGGGATGGGGTTATCTTCACCACCTTGCATGAGACAGGCTCCCAGTGCTTCGTCGGAAGCGTCAGTGTGCACGTAAAACGGCTGCGTGAAGTCCGGCAGTGCTAACATTGTTGCCGACTTCAATAAGTCCTTAAGATGGTTAAAAGCTTTATCTGCCTCCCCCGACCACCGGAACTGAACCGACTTCTTTGTAAGTTTCGTAAGGGGGAGGGCCGCCTCTGAAAAGTGAGGGATGTGACGTCTGAAAAAATTGGCGGTGCCGAGGAACTGTTTCACACCCCTGGCTGTGGTGGGGGGTGGCATCTCTGCTATCGCTTTCACTTTCACCGGGTCGGGTCTAACGCCGCCATGACCTACGATGAATCCCAGGAATTTAACTTCCTGGCGCGCGAACGCGCATTTCCTAAGGGACACTTTCAGTCCAGCCGCTTTCATGACCGAGAGAACCTCATCTACATCCTGCATGTGCGAATCCATGTTTTTACTATAGACGATAACATCGTCCAGGTAAGCCATAGCGTTCCGCCCAAGCACGGGTGTGAGACTGTGGTTCACAGCCCTCATGAACGTGGCCGGTGCTCCCTTTAACCCGAAAGGTAACCTGTTGAAACAAAATAGACGGCTGCCGTCCGCGAAAGCAGTTTTGGGGCGGTCAGCCGGGTCGACAGGTATACTCCAGTACGCATCCTTGCAGTCTAGAACTGTGAATATAGAAGCTCCGTTCAATTGGTCCAGTGTCTCGTCAATTCTGGGCAGGGGATAGCTATCAGCAATGGTGTCCTTATTAAGTTCCCTATAGTCTACACAGAATCTAGTTGACCCGTCCTTTTTTCTGACTAATACTACCGGGGAGCAATAGGGGCTAGTACAAGGGGAGATGACACCACGTTCTTCCATTTGGCGACATAAGTCCCTAATTTGAGTTTTAGCCGCCTCAGGAAGTCTCCACTGCCGTACTCTGGTGGGGGGAGTGGAGCCTGTATTAATTTTGTGTGAAGCTGACATCAGGCCGAGGTCCTGATCTGAAGTTGCAAATAGATCTTCATGCTGCTTTATTATAGAGCGTAGACATTCTCTAATAAGGGTGGGTAGGTGATCTATGTCAAGGGATTCTATTGCAGCGGCGAACATTTGCTGTGACTCTACGAATTCTGTGTCACTCCTAATGTTATATCTCGTAGAATCGAAATGCTCCAGATCCTCTACTTTATCGACCGCACAGACTGTTCCCACTGAATGACCAGGAGTAAGTTTAAATTCCCTGGGGGTGGGGTTTATGACTGGGACGCTAGGCTGCTGAGTGTTAATGAGCCCCGACTGCATGTATGGGGACATTTTATGAGGGGTTTCAACAAATACATACTCCTGATCCTCCGTGGAACTGTCGAACGACCTTGACCATCGAACGGGCAGAACAACACTAGAGTGGGGGGGGATGACAGTGGCGCGCGTCGGGTGTAGCTGGGGGGCTTGTGGTGCGGGGGGCTGGGGGCGTTTAGGCTTAATGAGGTGGACGGGCAGACCAGACCTATTCCTAATAGGAGTACCTGCATAATCTCTACCATCTAGTGTCACGGTATACCGGCTCCCATCAAACTGGATTCCATACTTAAACCTACACAAGAAATCTGACCCAATAAGAACATCCCCTGGGAAAAGATCACCGCTTACCACAACCAGCGCGTGAACAACTATCTTATCTCCTAAGTCTACAGTTATATCTCTGGAATCCAATGTTGAGAGGCGGTTCCCCGTGACGCCACGTAACTCAGGAACTTTATGCTTTACGTTACTTGACACTGACTCTCGGACACACCTGAATGAATACACTTCCCACAGTAGGTAACTCACCCTAGGACGTTCTGACAAGACTCACGTGTACCCTGACGTAGGCCCAGTGAGTGCTGGCTGGGCTGCCTTCATCACAGGGAGAGTCTGCTTAGCTGGCGATGCCGTCTGGTCGGGAGGTCTCCCTCCCGACCTGGGGAGGGGACGTGCGTGACTCTGCTTAGTGAACCGAGTGACGACCCGAACGGGAGAGAGATGACAGCAACCAGAATGATAATGATAATGGAATAGGAATGGTAATGCCCGTGGACGGGACTGTAGGGCCTTTATATGGGGTCGGCCCAGCCGGCTTCTGACCTCTAACAATTAACACTAAACTGGTTTGATCTGGTGGTGTGTGCAGGTGTGGTCCTGGCCAGGTGTCTTGGTTAGGTGCGGTTTGTAGGTCACCCGGCTAACTCACGTCATTAGCGGACGAAATCAAGTCCCTAGGGTCGACCTGAGGTGTGTCAATCCGGGATGTGATGGTGCCACGAGGTCTGTAGTGCTTGCTGTTACATGTGACATAATTCCAGGCTGTAAGCTTTGGTCTGACAAACAATCATTACACTGGGAGTGTCAGGGGTGTACCTGGGAGTGTCAGGGGTGTACCTGGAAGTGTCAGAGGTGTACCTGGGAGTGTCTCAGGTGTACCTGGGTGTGTCAGAGGAGTACCTGGGAGTGTCAGAGGTGTACCTGGGAGTATCGGAGGTGTACCTGGGAGTGTCAGAG
>NW_024750809.1:0-5133 GCF_018991925.1 Homarus americanus
AAGACTACAGCAGGAGGGTCTTCAAGGTTGGAAGGGAAGACTACAGCAGGAGGGTGAAGGTGGAGAGGAAGACTACAGCAGGAGGGGTCTTCAAGGGTAAGGAGGGAAGACTTTACAGCAGGAGGGTAGTCTTGTGAAGGTGGAGGGGAAGACTACAGCAGGGAGGGTCTTCATTGGAGGGAAGACCACAACTTTGGGAGGGTAGTCTTGAGGTGGAGAAGATTTACATGGGAGGGGTCTTCAAGGTGGAGGGAGGAACTACAGCAGGAGGTAGTCTTGAAGGTGGAAGGGAAGACTACAGCAGGAGAGATTTGAAGGTGGAGGGAAGACTACAGCAGGAGGGTCTTCAAGGTGGAGGGAAGACTACAGCAGGAGGGTCTTCAAGGTGGAGGGAAGACTACAGCAGGAGGGTCTTGAAGGTGGAGGGAAGACTACAGCAGGAGGGTCTTGAAGGTGGAGGGAAGACTACAGCAGGAAGGTCTTCAAGGTGGAGGGAATGGAAGCAGTAATATTATCTCTACACACACTACCAACAATACCCGCGATACAATATCACACACACGCAATCTCGTTCGTGAGTGTGTGTGTGTGTGTGTGTGTGTGTGTGTGTCACAGCCTTGATCCATGCCTCAGGCCCCCACAGTGTGATATGATACATATGCCAGTATTATCCTCCTCCTGCCCCCCCCCTCCCTTCTGCTGTGGTCGGCCCCGCCCCTGCCATGTCCTCTCCTCCTGCTGCTGCCCGCGTCCTCCACCTTCTCTCCCGCCTTCCCTTCTCCACTTCTAGTGGCCTCCCTTCCCTCCTCCGCTTCCTAATCGGCCTCCCTTCCCCTCCCTCCACTTCTGAGTGGCCTCCCTTCCCTCCTCCACTTCTAATCGGCCTCCCTTCCTCCTCCACTTCTATTGCCCTTCCCTCCTCCACCTCCTGCTGGCCCTCCTTCCCTCCTCCCACTTCTAATTGGCCTTCCTTTCCCTCCTCCACCAATAATTGGCCCTCCCTTTCCTCTTCCACTTTTAATCGGCCCTTCCTTCCCTCCACCTATAATCGGCCCCCCCTTCCCTCCACCTCTACCACGTAGCAGCTCAGCCATATTAGTTAACAGACACAATATTCTCAACATGTATATGTCGGCCGAATTCAATTGAAATTAATTTAGCTCAACCTCGGGTGAAGCGTTTCAGCGGCGGCGGCCTCCAGTGTGTGGTGGAGACGAAGACCAGTAAGGCTGCCCGCAAGGTAGAGTTACTGCCACTGTACGACCACAGTCACTGTCAGTACAAAACCACAGTCACTGTCAGTACAAGACCACAGTCACTGTCAGTACAAGACCACAGTCACCTGTCAGTACAAGACCACAGTCACCTGTCAGTACAAGACCACAGTCACTGTCAGTACAAGACCACAGTCACCTGTCAGTACAAGACCACAGGCACTGTCAGTACAAGACCACAGTCACCTGTCAGTACAAGACCACAGTCACCTGTCAGTACAAGACCACAGGCACTGTCAGTACAAGAACCATAGTCATTGTCACTGCATGACCAATCATTGTCAGTACAAAACCAGTCACTGTTTTTACAAGATCAGATCAATTTCACTGTCACTAACCCATTCACTATCAGTACAAGACCACAGTCAGTACAGGACCAAGGACACTGTTAGCAGGAAACACAGACGCTGTCAACAAAGGATCGTTTATCAGGGTGGTAGCGGGGTTTGGGACCCAGGATATGTCAAGAGACACGAGAACATAACCCCCACCATCACCACACCTCTCTCCTTCGCCTCTCATGGTCAGGATTCACAAGCACTTCTTCGTATACAAGTAACCATCACACTCCTCCTACATGGTCGCCCTCACCAAACTAATGAAACAATTCTTAGTCTCAATATTAATGGACCATCAAAAAGTCATAGAAAAACATTATCCATTCCTAAACTAACTGTGAGGCTTTAAAACAATTACCACACGCTGCTCCCCTCCCTCTTCCACAACCTATATACAACTGAATTATATCTACCAAATGAAACAAACACGAAAAAAACTACCGGGTTCTCTAGTCCCCCCCCCCACCACGAGATACTCCGTGACACAAGTTGTGTAACGCAAGAAATCATTTCATATTAACTTTTGTGTCTATTTGTATTTTTCACGCTTGAGGGAAGACGACCCGGGTAGTAGTGGTGGTGCTTCCTCCGTCTACACACGCGTCACGTGATAAGATCTAGGTAGTATCTGGCCACTTGTACACACTCATACGACGAGACAATGCCACACCTACCAGCCCACCTCGGCCACCCCCCTCTCTCTCGTATTCTTGTCTCATAACAGAATCAATAAACGTCGCCTGGCAATATTTTCCTTCCTTATCGTCTGCCTGACAGCCTCTCACCCATTGTTCTGACCATTACCGCATGACAATAATACAGAGTCAGTAGCGACGAGTGACAGTATTCTTTTACCCTCCCAGACATGATACCAATATAATGTGTCACTGTCGGTACACTGTCTCATAAGGTGTGTCACTGTCGGTACACTGTCTCATAAGGTGTGTCACTGTCGGTACACTGTCTCATAAGGTGTGTCACTGTCGGTACACTGTCTCATAAGGTGTGTCACTGTCGGTACACTGTCTCAAGGTATGACACTGTCAGTACTGTCTCATAAGGTGTGTCACTGTCGGTACACTGTCTCATAAGGTGTAACACAGTGTTATAGTGCATACGGCACCCTGACCCAGGCATATGATAACACAACCGCTTGATCACCCTCCGCAGATAACGATCCCTCCTCCCCCGCCCCTCCACCTGCCCCTCCACGCATAACACAGTGACCCTCCCTCCCTCCCTCCTCCCCTCCAAACACAGCAGAGACCCAACCATCAAGTCGTTAAGATGCGTAAAAATAACTCACTGGGCCTTTTTTTATATAACACGCGAGGAGGCTGGTATGAGTCACGTCTGGCCACCATCTCTAGATTAACATCCACTTCCATGCACTACACCACAAAAGCGCGCACACACACACAAAGTAACTCCTCCAAACCACTTTCACTAAAAACTGTATGATCCATCCTTAACACACGGTCGCGCTACTCTACGATAAACCAGGGAGAAGAAAAGTACAGTGAGGGGAACAAGGGTGTATGAGATGACGCGCCACCTACTACCTACCCACAAGCAATAAGCGTCGTCTTCGTTAATTATGCTGAAAGAAATTTTTAACAGCTGGAGTTCAATTACAAGGTTCTCCTGACACTACCAGCAAGATCTTTTCAGTTCTCTCGATGAAGCAAAAGTATGAAAAGTAGCTTTTTACAATCTTCTTAGTTTCTGACATTCAACAAAATGACTTTGATCAAGTGTCGCAAATGAGTGGTTCAAAAGACACCTTTCATCAGCTATCACGGAGAGAGGTCATGTGTTTCATCAGCCTGAGCAACACAGGTCTCATGCATCCAGTTATCTTCACCAGCGAGAAGTGAAGATCACACACACACTAGACTAGAGGCTGGCCGCGACCTGTCACTCCTGCGTGAACATCAACACCAGAGCTGCGTCTTTATCTCCCTTCCTGATAACCTGTGTAGGTGATCCCTGTCACAGCCACAGGTGGTCATGACAGTCGCTTAAAAAACTTAACATCAAGGTTGTTTGTAAGCGAGGAGTCAACTGAAGGTGACAACGTGTGGGTGGGTGGGCGTGACCCATAACATAATGACGCCGCCATTCGGGTTAATACCTCCACCTCCTATCCTAAGGTACTTATATTAGTTTAAAGGTACACAAACATACACACACATGCACTGTAATCGTTCTGCAATTCAAGATTTATTTGCCAAGACAATATTACCATTTGGAACCATATTTCAGTGAACAAAAATACTTCATAATAAGATGTGCAGGTTATCTTAGACTGAAGAACATGAAGGTTTACTGCGGGATCATGTCTGTCCTGTTAATGTGAATCACTGTCGTATCTATACTAGACAGTAGATGGAGTTCTGGTAGTGGTCATGAAGATAAAGCAATAAACGTCAAGTCGGCTTCGAAGCTATGACCACCGTTACCTATAACTCACACTGTCCAAGGCACCACACATTGCCGGGCCTCACAATTATTGTGCCTGTACCGTGACCCGGGCCAGTCACGCGGCCGCTGCCACCACACACATACAAAACCTGTCCTCACAGGACGTGGTTTTAAGAGTATGCACCAAAAAGTTAGCAAAGTAAAACTTGTGCATTAGTGCATCACTTGGGAGCTGCGACCAACGTTAGGAAGAGCGTAAGCATACCGTCAACAGCACCCACAACACTACACTAGGGCGGCCGTGATGGGCCTGTGGGAGTGGCAAGAGACGCGCCGTACGGGTTACGTGTGCACTCGGCGACCGCTGACCAGGCACTGGTTGAGGGGGTTGTCCTGGCGCCCGCTCGCCCGTCTGGGTGAGAGAAGAGGGGGAGCTAAGCGGGGGCGGAGCCTCCACCTGCGAGGGGATATTCCTGCTGCTGTTGCAGCTGCTACTGTTACTCGGCCGGAGCCCGTCTCGCATAGCCCCGCCCACAATTTGCACAAAGACACGCCCACAACTGCAGCAGGCCTGGGGCACCGGTCACCATCTCACCTGCGTCAAACACGACAACTTCAATTGGTGAGAACCTTGAGGCTGTAACACACCTGAGAATGACCTTCTCGTGCACCTGCCTTCAAATAAACTCATCGATATCACAACTAGAACGTTTGAGCAGCATTACTTTCACCAAGGAACAAGTAGAGAAAGAGACCATCAGTGTAGCACGGGCCGGCACTCTGGCTCTCGTGACCCAGAGGCCAGGGGTGGCACCCTCCCCGCCGGGGCAACAATAGGCGGCAATAATTACTATGACGTGGTAATTACCGCCGCAAATCGACCTGTTCCACTTAGGTTTACGGTCTACAGTCTACACCATCCTAGAACCCCCCCCCCCCTCCTGCTGTACTAGTGATGCTGCTGTACTAGCGGTGCTGTTGTACTAGTGGTGCTGCTGTACTAATGGTGTTGCTGTACTAATAGTGCTGCTGTACTAGTGGTGCTGTTGTATTAGTGGTGCTGTTGTACTAGCGGTGCGGCTGTACTAATGGTGCTG
>NW_024750810.1:0-8217 GCF_018991925.1 Homarus americanus
CGACATGATTATAACAACCACGACCATGATTAGAACAACCACGACTATAATTATAACAACCACGACCATGATTATAACAACCGACCATGATTATAACAACCACGATATGATTATAACAACCACGTATGATTAGCAACCACGAATATGATTATAACGACCATGATTATATAGCCGACCATGATTATAACTGCAACGACCATGATTATAACAACACGACCATGATTATAACAACCACGACCATGATTATAACAACCCACGTGATTATAACAACCGACCATGATTATAACAGCGACTATGATTGAACAACCGACAATGATTATAACACCGCCATCATCATACAACTACTGTTATGATCATTACCACAACCATGATTATAACAACCACGACTATGATTATAACAACACGACTATGATTATAACAACCAAGACCATGCTTATAACAACCACGACCATGATTATAACACATGACCATGATTATAACAACCTTTACTATGATTACATCTAGCACGTCCATGAATATAACAAGCACGTCCATGAATATAACAACCCATTATGATTGTAACAACCACGACTAAGAAAATAACAATCACGACTATGATTATAACAACCACGACCATGATTATAACAACTCGACCATGATTATAACAACCACGACCATGATTATAACAACCACGACCATGATTATAACAACCACGATTATGATTATGACAACCACTACCATGATTATAACATCCACGACCATGATTACAAAAAACCACGACTATGATTATAACAACCAAGACCATGATTATAAAAACCAAGACCATGATTATAACAAGCACGACCATACGATAACAACCACGATCATGATTATAGCAACAATGACTATGATTATTACAACCACGACCATGATTATAACAACCACGACTATGATTATAACAGCCACGACCATGATTATAACAACCACGACTATGATTATAACAACCACGACCATGATTATCAAACCACGACCATGATTATAACAACCACAACTATGATTATAACAACCACGACCTGATTATAACAACCAATAATATGATTATACCAACACGACCATGATTATAACAACCACGACTATGATTATAACAACCACGATCATGATTATAACAACCACGGCCATGATTATAACAACCACGAATATGATTATAACAACTACGACTATGATTAAAACAACCACGACTATGATTATAACAACCACGACCATGATTATTACACGACCATGATTATAACAAACACAAATATGATTATAACAACCATGACTATGATTATAACAACCACAACTATGATTATAACAACCACGCATGATTATAACAACTACGATTAAGATCATAACCACAACCATGATTATAACAACCACGACTATGATTATAACAACCAAGACCATGATTATAAAAACCAAGACCATGATTATAACAAGCACGACCATGATTATAACAACCACGATCATGATTATAGCAACCACGACTATGATTATTAACCACGACCATGATTATAACAACCACGACTATGATTATAACAGCCACGACCATGATTATAACAACCACGACTATGATTATAACAACCACGACCATGATTATAACAACCACGACCATGATTAAAACAACCACGACTATGATTATAACAACCACGACCACGATTATAACAACATGACTATGATTATACCAACCACGACCATGATTATAACAACCACGACTTTGATTATAACAACCACGATCATGATTATAACAAACAATGGCCATGATTATAACAACCACGAATATGATTATAACAACTACGACTATGATTAAACAACCACTACTATGATTATAACAACCACGACCATGATTATAATAAGCACGACCATGATTATAACAAACACAAATATGATTATAACAACCATGACTATGATTATAACAACCACGACTATGATTATACCAACCACGACCATGATTATAACAACCACGACTATGATTATAACAACCACGATCATGATTATAACAACCACGGACCATGATTATAACAACCACGAATATGATTATAACAACTACGACTATGATTAAAACAACCACGACTATGATTATAACAGCCACGATGATGATTATAAACCACGTAACCATGATTATAACAACCACGAATATGATTATAACAACCACGACTATGATTATAACAACCAGAATCATGACATAAACAAACAACGCATAATGATTATAACTACCAAGACCATGATTATAAGAACCACGTCTATGATTATACCAACAACGACCATGATTATAACAACCACGAAGATGATTATAACAACTACGAATATGATTATAACAACCACGACCATGTTTATAATAACCACGAATATGATTATAACAACAACGACCATGATTATAACAACCACTATGATTATAACAACCTATGACTATGATTATAACAACCAAGACCATGATTATAACAAGCAACGAACATTATTATTACAACCACGCCATGATTATAGCAACCACGACTATGATTATTACAACCACGACCATGATTATAACAACTACGACTATGATTATAACAACCACAACTATGATTATAACAACCACGACCATGATTATAACAACTACGATTAAGATCATAACCACAACCATGATTATAACAACCACGACTATGATTATAACAGCCACGATCATGATTATAACAACTACGACCATGATTATAACAACCACGACTATGATTATAACAACGACGACCATGATAATAACAACCACGACCATGATTATAACAATCACGACTATGATTATAACAACCACGACCACGATTATAAAAACCACGAAAATGATTATAACAACCACGACCATGTTTATAATAACCACGAATATGATTACAACAATGAACGACCATGAATATAACAACCACGACCATGATTATAACAACCACGAAGATGATTATAACAACCAAAACTATGATTATAAGAACCACGACCATGATTATAACAACAACGACCATGATTATAACAACCACGACTATGATTATAACAACCACCGACTCTCATTATAACAACCACGACCATGATTATAACAACCACGACTATGATTATAACAAAACGACCATGATTATAACAACCACGACTATGATTATAACAACCACGGCTATGATTATAACAACCACGACCATGATTATAACAACCACGACCATGATTATAACAACCACGACTATGATTAGAACAACCACGACAATGATTATAACACCCACGACCATGATCATAACAACTACTACTATGATCATTACCACAACCATGATTATAACAACCACGACTATGATTATAACAACCACGACTATGATTATAACAACCAAGACCATGCTTATAACAACCACGACCATGATTATACAAACCACGACCATGATTATAACAACCTTACTATGATTACATCAAGCACGTCCATATATAACAAGCACGTCCATGAATAGACAACCACGACCATGATTGTAAAACCACGACTAGAAAATAACAATCACGACTATGATTATAACAAACACGACCATGATTATAACAACCTCGACCATGATTATAACAACCACGACCATGATTATAACAACCTCAACCATGATTTTAACAACCACGACCATGATTATAACAACCACGACCATGATTATAACAACCACGATTATGATTATAACAACCACGACCATGATTAAAACATCCACGACCATGATTACAACAATAACGACCATGATTATAACAACCACGCCTACATTATAGCAACCACGACTATGATTATTACAACCACGATCATGATTATAACAACCACGACTATGATTATAACAACCACGACAGATTATAACTAACCACGACTATGATTATAACAACCACGACCATGATTATAACAACCACGACCATGATTATAACAACCACGACTATGATTATAACAAACACGACCACGATTATAACAACCACGACTATGATTATACCAACCACGACCATGATTATAACAACCACGACTATGATTATAACAACCACGATCATGATTATAACAACCACGACCATGATTATAACAACCACGAATATGATTATAACAACCACGACTATGATTATAACAACCACGACTATGATTATAACAACCACGACCATGATTATAACAAGCACGACCATGATTATAACAACCACAAAATGATTATAACAACCATGACTAGGATTATAACCACAACTATGATTATAACAACCACGACCATGATTATAACAACTACGATTAAGATCATAACCACAACCATGATTATAACAACCACGACTATGATTATAACAGCCACGACCATGATTATAGCAACCACGCATATGATAATTACAATTACGACTATGATTGTAACAACCACGTCCATCATAATTATATCAACCATGGCTATTATTATAACAACCACGACCATGTTTATAACAACCATGAATATGATTATAACAACGAACGACCATGATTATAACAACCACGACCATGATTATAACAACCACGACCATGTTTATAATAAACACGAATAATGATTGTAACAACCATGACTAAGACTATGTTCACTAGACTATGATTATAACAACCACGACCATGATTATAACAACCACGACCAAGAGATTATAACAACTACGATCTATGATTATAACAACCACGACGCGATTATAACAAATCCAATGATCGCGATTTTAAATTAAAATTCACGACTATGATTATAACAAAGCACGCACTAAGATTATAAACAACTACCTACCATGATTATAACAACCACGATTCTCAATATAACGACTCCACGACTATGATTATAGCAAATCACGACCATGATTATAACAATCACGACTATTATTAGAACAATTCACGACTTCGTTGTGATTAGTAATAATTTACAACAGATTATAATAACAACGACATCATGATTATAAACCACAACCATGATTATAACAACCACGACAATGAACATAACAACTACCACCATATTATAACAACCACGATGATAATAATAATCACGATTGGCGGATTGTGTAAGAACCATTCATAATTATTATATCAATCCATGCCTATGATTATAACAATCCACGTACCATGATTATAACAAAATCTCACGACTAGTGATTATAACAAACTACGACCATGATAATAAAAAAACCACGACTATGATTATAACAACCACGACCTATGTTTTAATACCAACTACGAATATGACGGCAACAACGAACGAATTCATGAATATAACAACTACGACCAAGCATTATAACAACCACGAAGATACTGTAACAACCACGACTAAGTGGGATTATAAGAACCACGACCTCATAGATTATATAAACAACTAATTCATGATTATAACAACATGACTATGATTATTACAACGACGACTCTCATTATAACAGAAATCCACGACGATGATTATAACAACCATGACAATGATTATAACAATAACGGCCATGATTATAAATAACCACTAAAGATATTTGGCAATAACTCACGACCATGTTTATAATAACCACGAATATGATTATAATAAATCTAATGCAAGATGATTATAAATAACGCTGATTTATGATTATAACACAAATCCAATGACTATGTAGTATAATAAATCATGAATATGATTATAACAACAACGACCAAGTGATTATAACAACCAATGGCTCGCGATTATAACAACTACTTATCATGATTATAAATAAACCAAGACCATGATTGAGTAACTTAGCAATGACCATGATTAGGTAACAACTACTTAATTCAAGGATTATAAACAAATAAATCCACGATCATGATTATAACAAACTACTTAATCATGATTATACAACAAACCACGACCAAGGATTAGTAACTACCACGACTATGATTATAATAACCACTTGACCCATGATTATAACAAATTCACGGCACTACGATTTTAACAACCACAACAATGATTATAATAACCCACGACCATGATTAGGTAACAACCTACGACCATGATTACAAGAAGTCATGACTATGATTTTTGTTATAACAACCACGACTATGAATATAATCAACCACGACTATGACGAGTAAATAACCACGACCACATTAATATAACAACCACGACTATGATTATAACAACCAATACCATGATTATAACAACCACGACCATGATTATAACAAACTACGAACATGATTATAAAAACCACGACTCATGATTATGACACCACGAATATGATTATAACAACCACGAATATGGTTTAAAATTTAACCACGGTCTAAGGATTATAACTTAATTGGCGATTATAAATAACCACGACCATGATTATAACAACGATCAGATTAAATAAACTACGATATTACGATTATAACAACCACGACTACGATTATAACAAAACACGACTATGATTATAACAAATACGACTATGATTATAACAAATACCTATTTTGGCGATTATAACAAATATTTATCATGATTGGTACTAAACTTACTAACATGATTATAACAAATCATTAATTATGATTATAAATACCCACGACCATGATTATAATATCCACGACCATGATTTTAATAAATCATTTGTTTGGCCGATTATAATAACCACGACTATGATTATAACAACGGACTACCATGATTACAACACCCAATTTAGATTAAGGATTATAACAACCACGATTGGCGATTATAACAACCAATGACTATGATTATAAACAACCATGACTAAGGGATTCTAACAACTTACGACCGCGATTGAGTCAACCAATGACTAAGGATTATAACAACCACGCATCCGGCGATTGGTAACAAATTACGACTATGATTGGTAACATCCACGACTAAGATTATAAACAACCACGTAATTCATTATTATATCAACCACGACCACAGATTATAACCTCATGCCTTACCAAGATTATAAACAATCAATGCACTGGCGAGATCATAACCACAACCATGATTATAAATAAATCATTTGACCATGATTATAAATAACTCACGATCACAGCGATTATAACAACCACGAATAGTATTATAATAACCACGACCATGATTATAAATAAACCAACGACCATGATTATAACAACCACGAATGATTTGAGGTAACAAATCACGACGCGATTATAACAAATCCACGACTATGATTATAAACAACCACACCTGAAGTGATTATGCCAACAATGGTTCATGATTATAAGAACTCACGACAGCATACGATTATAACAAATTAAATGCATTGCTGATTATAACAAACATTAATTATGATTTTATAAATAAATACGATTATGATGCAAGGTAAATAAACACGACTAAAGATTATAACAAATACATTATGATTATAACAACTATTTATGATTAAATCCATTTATAGTCGATTATAATGCAAATCACATTAACGCCATTATAACAACTGCGACCTAAGATTATAAATAATTCAATGACCAAGATTATAACAACTACGATTTTATTATTGTTAGTAATAAACTATTGACTACAGATTATAACAGTCTCACGCAGACCATGATTAAAACAACCAATATTGGTGATTAAAAATAACCACGCACTATGATTATAAATAAACCGCATCTCATGATTTATTATAAATAAATCACGACCATGATTATAACATCCACGACTATGATTATAATAACCATGACCATTATTATAAATAACCACGACCATTATTATGTTACCATTTAGAATTAGATGAAAAATTATCACAATCACCCTATTATACTAAATTAAATAAATATGCATCTATAACCAATAACCATTTTATAATAACCACACCACAGATTATGCCAAACCACATCATGATTAAAACTACCAATGACTATGATTATACAACCATTTAATTGAGGATGATAAACAACTATAATACATGATTATAAATAATCATTTAATCATGATTAAATAAACGATGACTATGATTAAAACGACTATGATTATAACAAATCATTTACCTCACATGATTATAACAACCACGACCATGCATTATAAATAACTACTTAATTCATGGATTATTAAATAAACTAATACCATTATAATAACAAAACGCCATTTATTCATATAAAAACACACACCACAATGATTATGTTAAACACGAATATGACTAATAACCACAACCATGATTATAAATAAATAATGACCAGATGGTAACAACCACGAATATGATTATAACAAAGACCATGATTATAACAACTAAATATTCATAGATTAGTACCAACCACACCACATTGCGTAAGAACCTTGACTATGATTACAAAAAGTTGCGTCCATGAATATCACAAGCACATCCATGAAA
>NW_024750811.1:0-5000 GCF_018991925.1 Homarus americanus
ATCATCACTACATATAACATCATCCATCATCACTACATATAACACCATCCATCATCACTATATATAACAACATCCATCATCAATACAAATAACACCATCCATCATCACTACATATAACATCATCCATCATCACTACATATAACACCACCATCACTACGACCACCATCACACACTACCACCACTACTACCACCATCATCATTACCACCACCATCATTACCACTACTATCAACCAGTCTACCACCACCACTATCACCACAAACATGCCGCTATCACCATCACCACCACTACCACTGTCACTACCACCGTCACCACCACCACTACATATAACACCATCCATCTTCACTACATATAACACCACCCATCATTACTACATAAAAAAACATCCATCAACACTACATATAACATCATCCATCATCACTACATATAACACCTTTCATCATCACTACATATAACACCATCCATCATCACTACATATAATATCATCCATCATCACTACATATAACACCATCCATCATCACTACATATAACACCATTCATCATCACTACATATAACATCAATCATCATCACTACATTATACACCATTCATCATCACTACATATAACACCATCCATCATCAATACAGATCGGTATATATATAAATGCAAGTAAATCACTGTAGGTGCGCGTGATCTAGGTATATGCTGATAGCCACAAGGAAAGAAGAAAACACGAAGTTCCCAAGCGCTTTCGTGTGAGAAGGCCGGGTCACCTGACCATCTGACCTGACCTCCAACCGTTGTGTGCTATTTAAAGATTAGTAGGGTCATTACCTAATACCTAACCATTGTGGACCTGGTCTCACCCTCCTCTGTATATATACACCTTGGTTTGTATTTCTCTCTCTAGTCTGTACTCACCCCTGAAGATGTGAATTACACGAAAGCGCTTGGGAACTTCGTGTTTTCTTCTTTCCTTGTGGTTATCAGCATATATATATATATATATATATATATATATATATATATATATATATATATATATATATATATATATATATATATATATATATATATATATATATATATATATACATATATACTGTCGCGATCCCAATATCCTTTATACTTGGGGAGTGAATCCTACCCCAAGTTATTAACAAATAAAGGTACAAATAGGGAACACGGCAATAATTATCTCCACCAAATACCTACTCAACTAAATGTACTTGAAAAAGTAAGAACAGTTGAAATAAGTGAATCATAAAAGGGAAGATAATTAATTAATTCAATTTATGTTTTAAAGGGAGTAATGACTAGCAAACATGAATTTAAGGGAATAAGTAATTGTATAATAAAATAAGAGTGATGCCGGAAGGGCGAAAATATACTGTAAGGAGTTAGACCAAACAATTATTACTTAACATTACTATATTACACAAGACATACGAAATATATATATACAACAATCAATACAAAATGATTATCCCTACCAAACAGGAGATACCTTACCACCAGGATCCCTTCCTAGGCCTAACTAAACGTGTCACTAATACCTGATACCCCTAGGGCATTGCAGAAGACTTGATAAAGCACTTAGACAAAGGTCAAGGCTAGAGAACGAATAGACACGTCTAACCTACGCCACGGATTTTCGCTACTGGGGAAGCGTGGGTACGCCGCTGAGAGCGCGTCCCATAATCACGTGATCTAGACATTTGCTGGATATTTTATATAATTAATTAACATTACTCTTGAGTTGACTTAACAGAGTAAGACAATGATGCATATAAATTACATACATAAATATACAATTAACCTAAGTAACTAAGAACAATAATAATATAATAAGTACAATTAACAAATTAATAGTAGCTTGTGTGAAATGGAAGCGTGAACAGATGCCTCAAGCTATGCGAGATCTCAAGCGCCACAGGCACGTGACAATACATACGTGTGTATGTGTGTGTGTGTGTGTGTGTGTGTTCAAGTATTTCAGAGTCTCTGGGTAAGCAGATGGGTAAAAAGAGAAGGAGTTCCATAAACCAGTCTTCAGCATCAAAACAAGAATCCGAGAAGCATCCAGTGAAAATCTAAAAGCATGATTCCACAAAATTCAAACAAGATTGGAACAAAGATTCCAAATTAAGATGCTTTGAAAGTCACGGGGATAAGACGTTTTGTTTTGTTTGCTCTAAAATTATTGAAGGTAGTGTATCACATCTTTATAGGCATCTGCAGTCAACTTATAAGACAAGAGCTTCTGTAGTAACACCATCTACTGATATAAGAGAGAAGAAAGGTAAAGGTTTCTCATTGAAGAAAAGGTGTAAAAAGGGTAGATTATTATGGCTAAAACTTATTTGTGACCATAATGTTCCATTCAGTTTGATGTATCATTTAACAAAGACTGCAGCGAAAGCAACTCCAGACTAAAAAATTCCTCCAAATATACATTCTGGCCGGACTGCATCTAGAGGTCTGGTTGTAAATTGTATAGACAAGGAAAGCTTAGATATAATTGTAGATAAACTTAGGACACAAAGATTTTCCCTATTAGTTGATGAAAGCACAGATGTGTCAACTGGATAATAATACATAATCTGTAAAGGACATTTTCCTGCAGTTAATTGATGTGTCTGATGCGTTTTGCTGCTGACAATGCAGCGGTGATGATGTGTAATTATAATGGTCTGAAATCAAAACTCCAACAGGTTTCACCTAATCTGTTTGTTATTGGTTGCGTCTGTCATTCATTGCATCTTTGTTGCTCATACGGTTCAGATTTCAGATTTGCCCCCGAGGGGGCTAGTTTATTGGGCACCCCCTTACATCCTGTGCAAGGTGAAGCGCAGAAGCGTTTACAGCGCCCAACAGGGAAGTATGAAAAGTTCATACTTGCCTTTATGACTCGTACATTAAGGGCGTAAAAGCCTGAAGGGTCATAGGTTCTGTCAAGTTACATAAAGTGAGAGAATGATGAGTGTGTGGGGGAAAAGTTCCCGGTACATTTTATCTGTTTATGGCAAAGAGTGGCAGGTCCCTAATAATGTCAAATGCCAGGCCTGTTGCTCATACGCTTGCTTGAAGTTACCTAAAGTAGTATAAGACTTATGCAGAGATCTCTACAATTATCTCTGCAATAGCTCAAAACGTTTAAATGAATTCAAACAATTTCAAGAACTCACGAATATAGAGCCATACAAAATTTTACACCCCAGCCAAACACGATGGTTGTCTTTGTAATGTGTGGGAGACAGAATTTTGGAGTTATGGAAAGTTCTTGTTTTATATTTTCAAAATGCTGCTCTTGAAGACCATTTAGAGTCTGCTCAGAAAATTCACGCAGGATTGATGAGTCCAATCTATAAGATGTACTTTCATTTATTAAGGTATATCCTACCTTTTGTTACTAAAATGAACAACGAATTCCAAAGTGAAGGTGTTCAAATACAACATGCATGCGAAAAAAAATGTGCTTTATTCAGAACAGTTCTTTCAAATTACTTGAAGAGAGATGTGCTTAACAACCAAGACTTATTTTCAATGAACGCCCATGATCCCCAAACCTTTGGTTCTAAAGTTCAGCGAATGATTCAGGGGGGAGGGTCAAATATTGAGCCCTCTCATGTTTGAAGTAGAGAGCTGGGAGAGAGTGTTAGGGAGGAGTGCTGGGAGAGTGTGGCGGAGTAGAGAGCTGGGAGTAGAGGCAGTGTTAGGAGAGGCTGGGAGTAGAGGGGCGGAGTAGAGAGTTGAGTAGAGTGTTAGGAGAGTGCTGGGAGAGTGTTAGGAGTCGAGTGCTGGGAGTAGAGGTAAGGGAGTAGAGAGCTGGGAGTAGAGTGTTAGGAGTAGAGTGCTGGGAGTAGAGTGTTAGGAGTAGAGTGCTGGGAGTAGAGTGTAAGGAGTAGAGAGCTGGGAGTAGAGTGTTAGGAGTAGAGTGCTGGGAGTAGTGTTAGGAGTAGAGTGCTGGAAGTAGAGTGTTGGAGGTAGAGTGTTAGGAGTAGAGAGCTGGGAGTAGAGTGCTGGGAGTAGAGTGTTAGGAGTAGAGTGCTGGAAGTAGAGTGTTGGAGGTAGAGTGTTAGGAGTAGAGTGTTGGGAGTAGAGTGTTAGGAGTAGAGTGCTGGGAGTAGAGTGTTAGGAGTAGAGTGCTGGAAGTAGAGTGTTGGAGGTAGAGTGCTGGGAGTAGAGTGTGGAGTAGAGTGTTAGTAGAGTGCTGGGAGTAGAGTGTTAGGAGTAGAGTGCTGGAAGTAGAGTGTTGGAGGTAGAGTGCTGGGAGTAGAGTGCTGGAAGTAGAGTGTTAGGAGTAGAGTGCTGGGAGTAGAGTGTTAGGAGTAGAGTGCTGGAAGTAGAGTGCTGGGAGTAGAGTGTTAGGAGTAGAGAGCTGGGAGTAGAGTGTTAGGAGTAGAGAGCTGGGAGTAGAGTGTTAGGAGTAGAGTGCTGGAAGTAGAGTGCTGGGAGTAGAGTGTTAGGAGTAGAGAGCTGGGAGTAGAGTGTTAGGAGTAGAGAGCTGGGAGTAGAGTGTTAGGAGTAGAGTGCTGGAAGTAGAGTGCACCGAGTCAGATGTATATGATTAATAATATCAGTGGTGGCAAATGTTAGTAAAGTTATAGAAAATGATGTAGCTAATGACTTATTCTTTTTGTACAAATATTATAACCAAAGCTAATATTATTATAACTGGGACCAATACTATATAAACCTAAACTAACACAACATAACGTGTAGCTACCGTATATAACAAAATATTAAACACACGACTTTAAATTTTGAATTAATATTTACATAACCATTAAGAAAAACTGACCTGTTCCTAGTCTTGTGTTTACTCTGTGAGCGACTCTGCCTCCCTTAAGAGGTGATACAGTACCGCTCACAAGGTCTTATATGAGTCCCCGAGTGTAGCAGTGGCCTAGACGACTGCCTACGTCACACACACGTCATATCAGTAGGGTGAGGTGACTGGGCCAGGGTGAGAAGACATGAGGACCATGATTGACGGTCCAGACCAGTGAGTCATAAGCCG
>NW_024750811.1:10000-18218 GCF_018991925.1 Homarus americanus
ATAAGATAGCCTTATAATATTTCAAGTATAGTTTGGAATAATATAAGTGTGTGTTTTGTCTATAATATTACGTTAAATTATTTCTAAAAAGCTTAAATGGAGGGAGTCAACAAAGCTTAAATAGAGGGAGCAAAAAAAGCTTGAATAGAGGGAGTAAAAAAGGCTTAAATGAAAGGCGCCGGGGTGAGGCGGAGGGTCTAGGAAGAGTCCAATTAGCTATGTATGTATGGCCAACAGGTTAAAGAACGCCCAAAAGACCAAATAGGACGCACACACACACACACACACACACACACACACACTCACACAAGCCCATGTACTACACACATGTTTATATCCACAGAGACACAATATATATTTATAAACATATTTGCACGAGTAATTCTATTTACGTGTTTATAAATAAATAATTGTATTACTAGTAATTGCAACAGGTTAACTCTGTTGACTCCATACATTTTGTGACGAACAGTGAACCCCAGAACATTATTACTACACCATCACAACGCAGCTAAATCAGGAACTTTTTTTTTAGTTTCCTCTGTTGTGATTCTGATTGACTGACTGGCTGTGACTAACTGTTATCTGATTGACTGACTGACTATTTAATGGATTGACTGACTGGATGACTGTGTTTGATTGATTTAATTATCTAACTGATTATGACTGATTGTGAATGTCTTAATGATCAACTGACTGTGACTGCCTTAATGATCAACTGACTGTGACTGCCTAACTGACTGACTGTGACTGATTGCCTAACTGATATATATATATATATATATATATATATATATATATATATATATATATATATATATATATATATATATATATATATAAACTGTGTGTGTATTTAATATTAAGAATGAGAATATACTTAGATAAGACGTATGCTTCATTAATTTAATATTTAATTTAGGAATATCAAGGGAAACGAATTACACCGTGGGATTATTATTTATTTAATATTTTGTGATGAAATTCTAATGTCCGATGATAGTGAGGCGCCTTACACACACACACACACACACACACACACACACACACACACACACACACACACACACACACACACACACACACACACACACACACACACACACACACAGAGTCGCCAAAACCTCTCGAAATATCTTAAGGTAAATATATAAAGTAAAAAAAATAAGAGACCATCTGACTTACGATTTTTGTTTATCGTCTTAGATGTTAAAGTTTCGTCTTAAGAGCACAGTAGAGTAGAGTAGAGTAGAGTAGAATGAAATAGACTGAACTAGAGTAGAGTAGAGTAGAGTAGAGTAGAATGAAGTAGACTGAACTAGAGTAGAGTAGAGTAGAGTAGAGTAGAATGAAGTAGACTGAACTAGAGTAGAGTAGAGTAGAATGAAGTAGACTGAACTAGAGTAGAGTAGTTCATGGAGAAGACAATTCACCTCAACACACAACAAACATCTCATCTACTCTGCTACATTTAATACAACATAAAACCCCGATATATAACTAATCGTGACGTCACAGCTCTTAACCCGTAGCTAGTCGTGACGTCACAGCTCTTAACCCGCGGCAGGCTGCTCTGGTAACGATAAACAATAATGCATCAGTGTTAGTAGTGATTACATTAACAGGTAACCCATCATGTTGGTTATCTTAATTAGCATTGTGTTTCATCATCACCTGAGCTGGAAAATGTTGCCAGCCATTTAGCATCTGTTTAGGGGCCATTGATTCAGGTGGCCGTGTGGGTATTCTGGTGGCCGTGTAGGTATTCTGATGGCCATGTAGGTATTTTGGTTGTCGTGTATGTATTCTGGTTGTCGTGTATGTATTCAGGTGACCGTGTAGGTAGTCAGGTTGTCGTGTATGTATTCAGGTGACCGTGTAGGTAGTCAGGTTGTCGTGTATGTATTCAGGTGACCGTGTAGGTAGTCAGGTTGTCGTGTATGTATTCAGGTGACCGTGTAGGTATTCTGGTGGCCGTGTAGGTATTCAGGTGGCAGTGTAGGTAGTAAGGTAGCCTGAGAGTTTATGTATTGTGTGGTAATCGTGTTTCTGTAGTCATTATTGTATACGTTGAAATACAATGTAAACAATATAGTGATCATTATATGCATAGCAGACCTATAATCACTATCATCATCATCATCACTACAAATATAATAACACATCTCAGTAGCGGACTAAATGGTGCACAAGATGACGGTAATGGTAGGGAAAAAGGGGGAAGTGGGGTAGAATAGGTAAATAAAAACCTCTACAATTATCGTAATGGTCACAAGAAAATGCCATCCATAGCCGTGAGCTTTATAAAAAAAACCGCAGTATAAAAGGTATAATTGGTGTTATTGATATTTTAAAATAGTCCACAATTAATGTATCATACCTTAGTGGCTAGGTGGGGTGAGCAGGAGGGGTGAGCAAATGAGGTGGTCAGGTAGAGTGAACAGGTGGGGTGAGGTGAGCAGGTGGTGTGAGGAGGAGGGATGAGAAGGTGGGGTGAGCAGGAGGGGTGAGCAAATGAGGTGGTCAGGTAGAGTGAACAGGTGGGGTGAGGTGAGGTGAGCAGGTGGTGTGAGGAGGAGGGATGAGAAGGTGGGGTGAGCAGGAGGGGTGAGCAGATGAGGTGGTCAGGTAGAGTGAACAGGTGGAGATTGAGGTGAGGTGAGCAGGTGGTGTGAGGAGGAGGATTGAGAGGTGGGTGAGCAGATGAGGTGGGGTGAGGTGAGCAGGTGGTGTGAGGAGGAGGATGAGAAGGTGGGGTGAGCAGGAGGTGAGCAGATGAGGTGGTCAGGTGAGAGTGAACAGGTGGGGTGAGGTGAGCAGGTGGTGTGAGGAGGAGGATGAGAAGGTGGGGTGAGCAGAAGGGGTGAGCAGATGAGGTGGTCAAGTAGAGTGAACAGGTGGGGTGGGATGAGGTGAGCAGGTGGTGTGAGGAGGAGGGATGAGAAGGTGGGGTGAGCAGGAGGGGTGAGCAGATGAGGTGGTCAGGTAGAGTGAACAGGTGGGGTGGGATGAGGTGAGCAGGTGGTGTGAGGAGGAGGGATGAGAAGGTGGGGTGAGCAGGAGGGGTGAGCAGATGAGGTGGTCAGGTAGAGTGAACAGGTGGGGTGAGGTGAGCAGGTATGGTGAGCAGATGAGGTGGTCAGGTAGGGTGAGCAGGCAGGTGGGGAGGGAGGGGGTAGGCAGGTTATCAGTGTTAACTCGGATCTGTGTTCTAGCTCTTGTAAAAATTTCTCATCTGATCCTTTCCTCTTGGGACGTTATTTTGGATTTATTTTTGGGCAGTACCACAACACACCACAACACTCTATAACACACCACAACACCCTACAACACATCACAACACCGTTCAACACCCTGCAACACCCTACAACACCCTACAACACACCACAACACCCTGCAACACAAAACAACACTCTACAACACACTATAACACCATGCAACACACCACAACACCCTAGAACACACCACAACACCCTACAACACCCAACAACACCCTACAACACACCACAACACCCTGCAACACAACAACACTCTACAACACTATAACACCCCTGCAACACACCACAACACCCTACAACACACCATAACACCGTTCAACACACCACAACACCCTACAACACACCACAACACCCTACAACACGCCACAACACCCTGCAACACCCTACAACACACTACAACACCCTATAACATACCACAACACCCTGCAACACCCTACAACACACTACAACACCCTGCAACACCCTGCAACACAAAACAACACCCTACAACACACCACAACACCCTGCAACACACAACACCTTGCAACACAAAACAACACTCTACAACACACTATAACACCCTGCAGCACACCACAACACCCTACAACACACCACAACACCGTTCAACACACCACAACACCCTGCAACACACAACACCCTGCAACACAAAACAACACCCTACAACACACCACAACACCCTGCAACACACCACAACACCTTGCAACACAAAACAACACTCTACAACACACTATAACACCCTGCAACACACCACAACACCCTACAACACACTACAACACCGTTCAACACACCACAACACCCTACAACACACCACAACACCCTGCAACACCCTGCAACACACTACAACACCCTGCAACACACTATACTGTATTATTTATGTGCCTGTCGTAGTGTATTTACCTCTTTGAAAATACTTTAATGTCGTTTAAGTCTTTATTTCACACACACAAAAAAAATCTTTATTCACAAGGCCGCTTAGGGTATGTAATGGAAGGGAAGCCAATTACAACGCCTCCCTCCCACACGAGCCAATAAGCGCGAGGGTTGCATAAAACTCAGTTGAATAGCATACATCGCTCACCCTGTAGCTCAGATGGTATTGGACGAGTGGAACTGAAAATTGGGGGTGAGGGACTCTTACCCCCCTTCCCCCTCAAACACACACACACACAGAAGACTCCCCCCACCCCTCCCGCCCCCCTTATGACACTCCAGTAGTCGCCAACAATAGCGGATTGACTTCTTGGGAAATTAGATAAGGGAAAAAAGACCCTCTCACTAGCTGATTTTATTCGTGGTGGTTCTTCATTTCAGGTAACAATAGCGGATTTAAGCCTATCCGCTATTGGGAGATATATACTAACTGGAGGAGGGTCCGTTTATGGGAATGGGATGTTTCATCGTATTATCATTGTCATCAACAGCGTTATCTCCAACATTGTCATTATATCCACCACCGGTCACCATCATTAGGCTCACCTCCACCATTATCACCACCCCCATTATACTCACCATCACCTTCATTATGCTCACCATCACCCTCATTATCACCTCCAGCACCATCCCCCAGTACTACGATCATCCCCGACTACCACCATCCCCGACTACCATCCCCGACTACCACCATCCCCCTCAACCATCCCCGACTACCACCATCCCCGACTACCATCCCCGACTACCACCATCCCCCTCAACCATCCCCGACTACCACCATCTACATTCACCATCCCCGACTTCCACCATCCCCACCAACCATCCCCGACTACCACCATCACCGGCTAACCGTCTGGGCTCTTATAGTCATGACCGTCTGAGACCAAGTCTGGGCTAGCTCGTTCTTAGTCATGATAGATGCAGACTAGCAAGTGTAGTTTCTTAGTCTGCGTTCTTAGCAATCACATGATAGTCTGGACTGTATGGTCACAGACTGTAGTCAGACTGTGGCAAGTCAAAGTCTTTGGACTCAACAGAGTCACATGATAGTCTTTGGACTGTGGCAGTCTTGGCCATCAGTCATGGCAGCATCTTTAGCAGCAGCAGCACCATCACTGTCATCTTTAGCATGTCTTTAGCAACGTCTGCTAGCATCTTGTTTGGGCAGCTCGTCATGCTGTCCTCCCCCACCACCACCACCACCCTCCCCCACCACCACCACCACTACCCTCACCACCACCACCACTACCCTCCCCTCCACCACCACCACCACTACTACCCTCCCCTCACCACCACCACCACCACCACCCTCCCCCACCACCATCATCGTCTTCACCCTCCACCCCTCACGACACCCGAGGTCTCACCCATTGTTCTACAGACAAAGAGTTTTCAGAAAAAGTCGAATTAATTAGTGCTATATGTCTGCAAAATTTGGTCCCTTCTCTCTCACACACACACACACACACCGTCGTATATGTAATCATCTGTCCTGGGTCATACAGTCACCTCACCTGCATGATGAACCATGTTTATGTATCATACAGTCTATTATTATATGTACAGTCAGTTCATACAGTTAATCATCCATACTACTTTATAACACACACTTAGTCAGCCACAGGTTCTTCATACATACATACATACATACATACATACAGTCAGGTGTTAAACTGTATAAATCTCTCTACTTTATACAGTCATTTGTACAGTCAGGTGTGAGAGTATAACAGTTTGGTTTATACAGTCTCTTCACCCGTGTAATCCCGTGGTATATAAAGCAGTGAGACTATTTATTAATGAATATTTGTCTCTACTGTACAAATGTAAATATGTATCCATGTACTTTATATAAATGTTTGTATGTACTATACACATCAATATTTTCTTTATACATTTTATATCTTATTATGTTATTCATTACATATATTTCCCTTTGATTGGTGTGTGTGTGTGTGTGTGTGGTAAGAAATATTAACTCAGAGCTAACACCCACCCACCACCCTCCCATGCCCGCTGTAGTTCCGAGAAATAAGATTTTTGTGACTGTGTACGAAGACTCGCTCATCCGGGAAATTAAAACAAACAGCTTGTCTTGTCTAATGTGAACATAATTTAAATGTCCAACATAAAAAAATTCTGTCCGAAGTTGAAGTTTTCCAGTCATCATTTTACTGAATCTTAAAAGTCATTGTAAATAATGTAAACACCATGGAATAAACAAGGGTGTAAATTGTAATTGTCTCTTAATGGAATCTAACTTTGTTATACTGCTAAATCCTGTAAATGTGTTGATTAAAGCCTAAGAAATAAAAATATATATAATTGATACACTGATCCACAAAGAAGTAAGTATCCAACAATCTGTATTATATAAATTCTCTTGACCAGAATACATTATTCATTTCCTCACTCGATTCAGTCTGTGGTTTGTGTACCTTGTAAACTGGCGTCGACAGGGCCAGTGTAGAGGGATAGAGAGAACTAGCTACAGCAGGGAAGACAGGGCCAGTGTAGAGGGATAGAGAGAACTAGCTACAGCAGGGAAGACAGGGCCAGTGTAGAGGGATAGAGAGAACTAGCTACAGCAGGGAAGACAGGGCCAGTGTAGAGGGATAGAGAGAACTAGCTACAGCAGGGAAGACAGGGCCAGTGTAGAGGGATAGAGAGAACTAGCTACAGCAGGGAAGAGAGGTGTGTGTGTGTGTGTGTGTAGACTAACTTGTCTCCCGGGTGTTGTCAAAAGCTGAACCAATTTCAGCTTTATAAAGACGTGAACTTCGACGTGCTTGTTACGCTGGTCATCCCTGTTGTTATTGTTGTTGTTGGGTAATTGTTTTGTTAGCTCGATTGGCAATGAGTTTAGTTCGAATTTGTTTGTGCGTTTATTAAAGTTATTTACATAAGTTGTTTATGTGAGAATTGTAAATAAAAAGCAGATCTAAATGGTCATTGGTGTCGTGTGCTACTTTAAACCGAGACGGTGGCGCTACCGGGAGACAGAGCGAAGAACTTAACAAAGAAAACGTGTATAGCTTGAGGGTAAACTATCATAGAAAGGTACAGTATAACAATAGTTGACATGTACTAAATTACCTATAACCTATTGGCGTATTCTTAATGAATGCAAGGCATGCATTGCATGCCTAGTAGAAAACAAAATATATTTTTAAATAGTGTCTTCAATAATACAGATTTAATTTTAGTCTTCACAGTTTTCACTCAAGAAAGTCGAGGAGCCTCAGCGTCCCTCAGTGCATGCAGAAGGATAAGCCGCATGCCCTCAATGGACATAAAGACGTAACCATCCTCTCAAAAACATGCTAAAATGGACTTTATTGTGTTGGAACATAAGGAATTTGAGCCATTTTAGTCAAATTTAATATTTGTTTCCCTTAATAAGCATGAAGTATTATGTTATACGGTGATATTATATTACCTAAGAGTTTTTGTTCTATAAGAGTGACTTTAATAAGGTTTATATAAATGTAATGGGTACAAACCTGGTCTACATTATTATTTTTAATATTTCTAAATAACCCTACAGTCCGCTTTCAGTTATAGTTTTTTCACTTGGGAAAGTTATTCAGTTTTCTGTTTTACTTGAAATAATAATCGGATCATATAAATAAAAAAATATTTAAATGGTCGTCAGTAAGATCATTGGGAACTTAGAGGGCCAGCGTTGTGCATGATGCCGAGTCATTTATTTTAACGACTTTATTTCTAAATTACTGTAGATCACCGTAAGAACTTTGCACCCATTACTTAATGATTTATAATAGATACTTTTGTCAGATGCCACTGATATAATTTACGAAATTAGGTGTTTATGAAAGCTTGACAACCCTTATTTAGAGAAAGGCCATATCCTACTTGATATTTGATTTGATAACTGATATATGTGGGTGTTCTGCTTGCCTCATTAATGGTACGCCACTGCTATAACCCATTACTAAAGACGATGCTCAGGTGTTTTATGAATCTTATAAGTAATGAGGGGCCATTGA
>NW_024750812.1:0-27500 GCF_018991925.1 Homarus americanus
CAATGTACTTCGTTCAGTTACATATTGCTCTGGCTCTCATGGAATTCTTGTAACTTGGGTATGAGTCCCTAAGTCATTAAGTTAGAAGGTGTGACTCGGTGTGTCCTGAAGTTAAATCCAATCTTTCTGGACCTTTATAACCCCCTCCTCCCCCCAAACTGCCACCAATGGTACACAAGACAACCACCTCATCAAATTAACATATGATAGACCAGATTGAGGTGTGTTCTGTAGGTGTATTCTGACTTTTAAAAACCTCATTGTATACTGAATAGAAGATATGTACATACTAAACTCCCCCTCTTTGTATTATTGTGTGTGGTGACAGTGTGTAGAAACCAGTAGATGATCTTGGAAACAGATCCCTGTGCCTGACCAATAGAACCAACAGAACACCCTAATGGCAAGGAGACATACCACCATGCTGCCGGTGATAACCTCCACCACTCTCTCTGAGCGTAGCTTACCATGTACCTCCTGTATTGATGCGTATGATGACCCTTCACCCTCCTCGCACTCTCCTCAGTGTAAAAGATGGGTAACTAAACACCACCTCTATTAGGCTGTGTAGTGGTCTCAGGTAACACAAAGTTGTACCCCACGCTTGTGGCATCTCGACTAGTCTCTGGTGGTTTGAGGTGTTGGTGGAGTGTTGTGACAGTGAAACTATCCCCAGGGGCCTCTCTGGTATTGTGTACCAAGACCAAAGTCCACCGTTGCTCCCACCACATTGCGGTGGGATGAACAGCAGGTGGGGGAGGAAGGATAAGGGGGTGACAAGGTGGTGTGGAAAGAAAGGAGAATGAGGGAGGTGGCACTGATGACGTGAACAACAGCTGCCACGTTGCTCTGTCATTTGAATGTTTTTTATATATAATTCTTCATAAAGCAACTCAACAATCACTGTGGCAATCCATCATTTTAGGCGACACACTTGTTGTATGGCAACACCAACACTTCAAATGTACCTGAAATGTCACTATGGCGTGTAATGATAACGATGATGATAACTTATGTACTTATAATTATACAATAATTTGAGATATGATCGTTTAGGAGTCCAAACTGAAGCAGTGAGAAGGCTCCGGAGGCGACAGATACCTAGGCTGGTTAGAACCTTCAAAGTTGTGATTAACATACACTACTGATACGGAAGCTTAGGAGACGGTAAGATGGACTTTTGTGACTGAAATTATACAACGTAAAGTAATAAGAGCTGAGAATTATACAACGTAAAGTATTAAGAGCTGAAATTATACAACATTAAAAGTATTAAGAGCGAAATTATACAACGAAATATTAAAGTGAGAATTATACCACATAAAGTATTAAAGCTAATTATACAACGTAAATATTAAGAGCTGAGGGTATACAACGCTAAAGTATTAAGAGCTGAGAATTATACAACGTAAAGTATTAAGAGCTGAGGTGTATACAACAATAAAATATTAAACTGAGAGTGTAAAGTATTAAGAGCTGAGAATTATACAACGTAAGTATTAAGAGCTGAGAATTATAGCGTAAATTATTCTCATTTATTTTTGTTAGTGAACTTGTATTGTTATAGAGTTTTGTTGTTGTGTTAGTGTTTCAGCGGAGGACCTCAGTCGCCACCTTGCAGTAGAACACTCAATGGGTAGCTTTAATAAGTCATGGTTAACACTATCAGCTGAAGCATTATTTACTCTCAATGGTATTGGGATTTTTTAGTGGTGGAAAAAGGTCAGTTTAGGTTTAGCCTCTCCCTCACCACACCTCCCTCACACATTCCCTCACCACACACACTCTCCTCACCACACACTCCCTCATCCACCCTCACCCCACCTCATTACTACCCCGCTACCAACCCCTCACCTACCTCTCTTTGACCACATTCTCTGCAAGTGATTATTAAAGTTTATGTTAGATCATATTTGGCCCCTGTAAGTGGTCCACTACCTAGGGCGGAGTGCGACTGTACAGCCACGCCCACCTTCCCGCCTAGCCTCCTCCTCCTCCCATCAAACTGACTTACCATTTTCACCTACCTACGCCCACCATTCTGCCGCTACTCATTGGTGATGTGGTGAAAGTGGTGGTGAGAATGGTAGGTGAGTGAAGAGCAACAATGCTTTCCCTTACCTCCGATGCCTGTGTGGTAATAATTCCTCTCTCTCTCTCTCTCTCTCTCTCTCTCTCTCTCTCCTCTCTCTCTCGCTTTATTCCTTTCTTTCTTCTCAATTGCATCTCTCCTCCCTCCCCCCACACACACATACCCTCTTCTCCCTCCATCACACATCCTACAGTCTTCTTCCCCTTTCTCCCCCTTCCTTCCCTTCCCCTCCCCTTCCTTCCTTCCCCTCTCCCCCTCTCCCTTCCTCCCTAGGGGCAGATGAACTTAAAACCAGATGGTGTATTGTTAATCTTTTGTTACTTTCTCCACATAGCCTGAGTAGTCTCTCCTCCTTCCCTCCCCCCCCCACCCCTCCTTCCCTCACCCCCTCCCCCCCTCACCCCCTCCCCCAACACGGCAGGATACATGGTAGTAATGGTATATATATATTTTGTATCTTACAGTAATTCTTTCATCGTCTCTCCAGGTTGTTTATTCAAGTGTAGACAACGACTGAATGGTTTCCTGCTGCCCCTCGTTAGTCAGGCCTCTTTCTTCCTCCTGTTCTTCTTTTTCTTGTTCTTGTTCTTCTTCCTTCTTTTTTGTTATTTGTTGCTCTTCTTTATGTTGTTGTTGTTGTTGTTCTTCTTATTCTTGTTGTTGTTGTTGTTGTTCTTCTTATTCTTGTTGTTGTTGTTGTTGTTCTTCTTCTTATTATTATTCTTGTTGTTGTTGTTCTTCCTTCTATTGTTCTTCTTGTTCTTGTTCTTCTTTTCTCCCATTCCTTCCTGCTGTATCTCTTTCCATCCTCCTTCTCTCCTCCTCCTCTATCTTCTCTTTCCCTCCTCCTCTCCTACATTATTCATCCTCTTCTTTTGTTTTTTCTTTTCGCCCTTTTTCTCCCACATTCCTTCCTCTCTCCACCTCTTCCTTCCTCCTTCTTCCTCCCAGTCCTTCCTTTCCGCCCCTCCTTTATAGTCCTCCTTCTGCAAGTTCTTCTTTAGTGGTTCCCTCTCCTCACTTAATACCATGTTTTGTGTGTCAAAGTTTTGAAGAACAATGGTTCTCCAAACTACAGCTCCAAACGGAGTTGATATTCTATCTAGTAATCCCGACCATCTCGCCAACCTTCCACAAAGACTCTTCTGGGGACGTGGCCATAAAAGTGCTGCAGATCTCTTGAAACTGAATGTCCCAATCACCCCCAGACGAACCCATTAATGCCATTCCTCCTTGGCTGGATATATCAGTTCTATTAATTACACTCCCTGTTGGTAGTAAGCAAATGTTAAACACCGATGTGGTGAGATGTGTCACACTAGAAACTGTTAACAGACACATAGAGTATTAAATCAAGTGAATGTTATGCTTTTTACTGGTGGTTCTGTACGAACAACACAGGTAGAACAGGCTGTGCAATTGTATTATATAAGAAAAAAAAAAGGATGATAGTGTCAAACAAAGCAAAGGCTACAACTTCAGGCCAGCACAACACGAACTGAACTAACTGGAATATACTTAGCCACAGACTACCTCAAAGAAAATGGAAGTTGGGGTGATATTCTGTGACTCTCAAAGTGCTTTGAAATCAATGAACAGCCCGTCGAGCTCTATGTCTAAAGTTGTATGTTATATTTAAGGAATGTGATAACTGCCAATGAGAACAACTTTCGTATCAATTTGTTAATGGATTCCCGTCATATGTTGAAATCAGGTATCATGACCATTAAGCGATAGACTGGCCAATGAGGCATGTAAGAAAGAAAATGTTGACGTGATATGGTCTCATCAAATGCTGTAATTAAAAACATTCAAAGTCAGAATCATGAACTCTGATCTAGAAGAACTGAGAAATGCAGAGACCACAGCAGTTTGTTAGTAAATATGACAAATTTTGTAACAAGAGGTACCGGTATGGCCAGCATAAGGACAGAACCAGACAATGTGAAGTCGTGGCAGAATTAGGCTGGGATACAGACACATCTGGCAAGTTAGTAACGCTGTACCCATACCGGAACACTCAGCATGTAAACTTTGTGATAAACCTTTAAAGCATACACTTGAACACTATATTATTGAATGTGACACTGTCAAAGACTTCAGGCCACCTGACTTATTGTATCTTGAACTATGTAATTACTTCATTGAATCAGGTGTGCTTGAGGACATTCTTGCTGTTTATCCCAAATTTGCTAGCCCACACTGATTAGTCTTCAATTAGAATATGACTCCAATGTATGTGATCCACTGACCTATATATGCTGCTAGTGAATGTGATGTATTTCTTTGTGTGTGAACCTCTGTCCTGCGTGGCAGTGAAGTGATACCACCCTCAGTGTCAAGACCTGACTGAATTACTCAGAATAGGCAAACTGTACTACAAGCTTTGTCAATAAATTTGTTAAACTATCTAACCCCTCCTTCTTCTTCTTCTTCTTCTTCAGTTTCATTAATCCTTCTTTCATCACACACACACACACACACACACACACACACACATATTCTCTCTCTCCTCTCTCTCTCACACACACACACACACACACACACACACACACACACTCCAGGTAGGTCATTAACGTCTCTGCCTGGTGAATGAGTTCGACCCTTGAGAGAGAAAGAAAGAGATAGATAGATATGTTTCCTCCTAATCTTTCCCCGGCACCAAACTCTGTGTCCACTGTTGTTATATTTTACCTTTTTCCTCAAGACAATTTTCTTGGGTGGAATGTCCTTACCTGGTGGGGGGTGGAGGAGGTTACCTGTGGAGGATTTAATGTTATTTGTTATTTATTGAATGAGGTTGTTGTTATTAGTTGTTGTTTTTATTGTTGTTGTCATTATTTGTTTATTTATTTGTTTGTCTAAGGTAATTTTGTTTGGGTCTTTGTACTTTGGGTGTTTTTCCTGGGTTTGTTAAGGATTTTTATTTCGATATATTTTCCTGGGTCTCTTTGGTTTTGGTTTGTTTGTTTTTTCCCAGATGGAGTTTTTCCTAAGTGAAACATTAGTAGATTTCTTCAAAGTTCGCCCTAAATGGGTTTATTTTCCTTATTTTTTACACTTGGATGAGTTTTTCCTGTATTGATTCTCTAATAAAATTTTCCTATATCAATTTTCCTTGATTTTTCCTGGATAATTTTTTCCTAATGAATTTTCCTCGGCAGATTTTCTTCAGTACATTTACCTAGGCAGATTTCCCTTGAATTTTCCTTGACTGATTTTTCTGAAGAGCATTACTGGCGTGGTGTTGTAAGTGGTGGCAGAAATGAAGGTGTTTACGGGCCTCCCATCCCCTGCTCGCTCGTTAAGACACTTTAATGACCTGGTTCAGCTATACTACCCTCTCTCATGGGCTTGATTATCCCCTTCCCTCACCCCTTATCCTTCCTCCTTTCCCTCTCCTCCTCATCCTTACTCCAATCTCTCCTTAACCTAACCTAACCCAACCTAACCTAACCCAACCCAACCTAACCCAACCTAACTTAACCTAGCAACTGTCTAACCCTAACCCAACCTAACCTAATCTTAACCCCAATTATTCACGTCACCTCATGGCAACTATACTGGGTCGAAGAGACCAGCAGGTCAGGTAAGGTCACGCCCTCACCTGCAGGATAAGGTCACACGCTCAAAATAGGGTCAAGGTTCATAGGGAGGAGAGGACTCAAGGTGTACCATCAGCTTTAAAAAACGGCAAATTATGATGGTTTAGGAAATTAAAGGTTTATGTGGTTTTCGTGTGTGTGTGTGTGTTTGTTTGTTTTACCTGGGCAAGAATCTAAGCTTAGTAGCGTTTTATGTGGGGTCATGTGTAGATTAAAAAGCTTACCCCTCAGCTTGTTTTTACCTGTTGATTGAATAACATAATGCTACCTGGTGGGTTGGGGGGTCCACCTCTTACAGTCCACCTGAAGGATGATGACCTGGAGGGGTGACTTACAGGTGTGTTTGTGTACCTGGAGCGCTGACTTACTGGTGTGTTATGTAGTACCTGGGCTGGCTTACTGGTGTGTTGTGAAGTACCTGGGCTGACACTGGTGTGTTGTTGTGTTACCTGGAGGCTGACTTACTGGTGTGTTGCCTAGTACCTGGGCTGATGACTTACTGGTGTGTTGTGGTACTTAAGGCTGACTTACTGGTGTGTTGTAGTACCTGGAAGCTGACTTACTGGTGTGTTGTAGTACCTGGGCTGACTTACAGGTGTGTTGTGTACCTGGAGGCTGACTTACTGGTGTGTTGTAGTACCTGGAGGCTGACTTACTGGTGTGTTGGCAATGCCTGGAGGCTGACTTGCACTGGTGTGTTGTAGTACCTGGAGGCTGACTTACTGGTGTGTTGCTTGTAGTACCTGGAGGCTGACTTACTGGTGTGTTGCTTGCCTTAGTACCTGGAGGCCCGGCTTACTGAGGTGTGTTGTAGTACCCTGGAGGCTGACTTACTGGTGTTGTAGTGCCTGGAGGCTGACTTACAGGTGTGTTGCGTACCTGGAGGCTACGGCTTGCTGGTGTGTTGTGGTACCTGGAGGCTGACTTACTGGTATGTTGTAGTACCTGGGGGGCTGACTTACTGGTGTGTTGTGGTACCTGGAGGCTGACCTGGTGTGTTGTAGTACCTGGAGGCTGACTTACTGGTGTGTTGTGGTACTTGGAGGCTGACTTACTGGTGTGTTGTAGTACCTGGAGGCTGACTGCTGGTGTGTTTGTGAGTACCTGGGGAGGCTGACTTACAGGTGTGTTTGTAATACCTGGAGGCTGACTTACTGGTGTGTTGTAGTACCTGGAGGCTGACTTACTGGTGTGTTGTAGTACCTGGAGGCTGACTTGCTGGTGTGTTGTAGTACCTGGGGCTGACTTACTGGTGTGTTATGATGCCTGGGCTGGCTTTACTGGTATGTTGTAGTACCTGGGCTGACTTACTGGTGTGTTGTGAGTACCTGGGCCCCGGCTTACTGGTGTGTTGTGGTACCTGGGCTGACTTACTGGTGTGTTGTATGTGTGGGCTGACTTACTGGTGTTATGCCTGGAGGCTGACTTACTGGTGTGTTGTAGTACCTGGAGGCTGACTTACAGGTGTTGGCAGCGAATACCTGGAGAGGCTGACTTACTGGTGTGTTGTAGTACCTGGAGGCTGACTTACTGGTGTGTTGTAGTACCTGGGCTGACTTACTGGTGTGTTGTGTGGTACTTAGGCTGACTTACTGGTGTGTTGTATGCTTGAGCACCTGGAGGCTGTTGACTTACTGGTGTGTTGTAGTACCTGGAGGCTGACTTACTGGTGTGTTGCTTGTAGTACCTGGAGGCTGACTTACTGGTGTGTTGTAGTACCTGGGCTGACTTACTGGTGTGTTGTAGTACCTGGAGGCTGACTTACTGGTGTGTAGTACCTGGAGGCTGACTTACTGGTGTTGTGGTACCTGGAGCTGACTTACTGGTGTGTTGGTACCTGGAGGCTGACTTACTGGTGTGTTGTAGTACCTGGGCTGACTTACTGGTGTGTTGTGGTGGAGGCTGACTTACTGGTGTGTTTCTTAGTACCTGGAGGCTGACTTACTGGTGTGTTGTAGTACTTAGGCTGACTTACTGGTGTGTTTACTTAGTACCTGGAGGCTGACTACTGGTGTGTTGTATGTGCGGGCTGACACTGGTGTGTTTAGCATGAGTACCTGGAGGCTGACTTACTGGTGTGTTGTAGTACCTGGAGGCTGGCTTACTGGTGTGTTGTAGTACCTGGAGGCTGACTTACTGGTGTGTTGTGGTACCTGGAGGCTGACTTACAGGTGTGTTGTGTACCTGGAGGCTGACTTACTGGTGTGTTGTAGTACTTGAGCTGGCTTACTGGTGTGTTGTAGTACCTGGAGGCTGACTTACTGGTGTGTTAGTAGTACCTGGAGGCTGACTTGCTGGTGTGTTGTAGTACCTGGAGGCTGACTTACTGGTGTGTTGCCTTAGTACCTGGAGGCTGACTTACTGGTGTGTTGTAGTACCTGGAGGCTGACTTACTGGTGTGTTATGTAGTACCTGGAGGCTGACTTACTGTGGTGTGTTGTAGTACCTGGAGGCTGACTTACTGGTGTGTTATAGTACCTGGAGGCTGACTTACTGGTGTGTTGTAGTACCTGGAGGCTGACTTACTGGTGTGTTGTAGTACCTGGAAGCTGACTTACTGGTGTGTTGCTTGTAGTACCTGGAGGCTGACTTGCTGGTGTGTTGTAGTATGAGGCTGACTTGCTGGTGTGTTGCTGTGAGCCTGGGCTGACTTACTGGTGTGTTGTAGTACCTGGAGGGCTGACTTACTGGTGTTTTAGTACCTGGAGGCTGACACTGAGTGTGTTGTAGTACCTGGAGGCTGACTTACTGTGGGTGTGTTGTGGTACCCTGGAGGCTGACTTACTGGGGTGTGTTGTAGTACCTGGAGGCTGACTTACTGGTGTGTTGTGGCCTTGGTACTTGGAGGCTGACTTACTGGTGTGTTGTAGTACCTGGGAGGCTGACTTACTGGTGTGTTGTGGTATTGCTTGGAGGCTGACTTACTGGTGTGTTGTAGTACCTGGAGGCTGACTTACTGGTGTGTTGTAGTACCTGGAGGCTGATGACTGGTGTTTGTGTAGTGCCTGGAGGCTGACTTACTGGTGTGTTGTATGCCTGGAGGCTGACTTACAGGTGTGTTATGTGTGCCTGGAGGCTGCGACTTTGGGTGTGTTGCTTGAAATGCCTGGAGAGCTGACTTGCTGGTGTGTTGTAGTGCCTGGGCTGACTTACTGGTGTGTTGTAGTACCTGGGCTGACTTACTGGTGTGTTTATGTGAAATGCCTGGAGGCTGACTTACAGGTGTGTTGTAGTACCTGGGCTGACTTGCTACTGGTGTGTTGTGGTACTTGGAGGCTGACTTGCTGGGGTGTGTTGTCACCTGGACATGACTTACTGGTGTGTTGTAGTACCTGGGCTGACTTGCTGGTGTGTTGCTTGAATGCCTGGGGTGGCTGCACTGGTGTGTTGTGAGTGGAGGCTGACTTACAGGTGTGTTGTAGTACCTGGAGGCTGACTTACAGGTGTGTTGCTTGTGTAGTGCCTGGAGGCTGACTTACTGGTGTGGTGAGTACCTGGAGGCTGACTTACTGGTGTGTAGTACCTGGGCTGACTTACTGGTGTGTTGTAGAGTACCTGGGCTGACTTACAGGTGTGTTGCTTAGTACCTGGAGGCTGACTGGTGTGTTGTAGTAGCAGGCTGACTTTGGGTGTGTTGCAGTACCTGGGCTGCAGGCTTACTGGTGTGTTGTAGTACTTGGAGGCTGACTTACTGGTGTGTTGTAGTACCTGGAGGCTGACTTACTGGAGTGTGTTGTAGTACCTGGAGGCTGACTTACTGGTGTGTTGCTTAGTACCTGGGCTGACTTACTGGTGTGTGTTGTGATACCTGGGCTGACTTACTGGTGTGTTGTAGTGCTTGGAGGCTGACTTACTGGTGTGTTGTAGTACCTGGAGGCTGACTTACTGGTGTGTTAGTACCTGGAGGCTGACTTACTGGTGTTGTAGTGCACTGGGAGGCTGACTTGCACTGGTGTGTAGTACCTGGAGGCTACAGCTGCACAGACGTGTTGTAGTACCTGGAGGCTGACTTACTGGTGTGTTGTAGTACCTGGAGGCTGACTTACTGGTGTGTTTGTGAGCCTTGGGCTGACTTACAGGTGTGTTGTAGTACCTGGAGGCTGACTTACTGGTGTGTTATGGTACCTGGAGGCTGACTTACTGGTGTGTTGTAGTACCTGGGCTGACTTACTGGTGTGTTATGTGCCTGGAGGCTGACTTACTGGTGTGTTGTAGTACTTGGAGGCTGACTTACTGGTGTGTTGTAGTACCTGGGCTGACTTACTGGTGTGTTGTAGTACCTGGAGGCTGACTTACTGGTGTGTTGAAAGTACTTGGGCTGACTTACTGGTGTGTTGTGGTACCTGGAGGCTGACTTACTGAGCAATGTTGTAGTACCTGGAGGCTGACTTACTGGGTGTTGTGAGTACTTGGAGGCTGACTTACTGGTGTGTTGTAGTATGGGCTGACTTGCACTGGTGTGTTGTAGTACCTGGAGGCTGACTTACTGGTGTGTTGTAGTACTTGGAGGCTGACTTACTGGTGTGTAGTACCTGGAGGCTGACTTACTGGTGTGTTGTAGTACCTGGAGGCTGACTTGCTGGTGTGTTGTAGTGCCTGGAGAGCTGACTTACTGGTGTGTTGTAGTACCTGGAGGCTGACTTACAGGTGTGTTGTAGTACTTGGAGGCTGACTTACAGGTGTGTTGTACCTGGAGGCTGACTTACTGGTGTGTTGCTTTAGTGCCTGGAGGCTGACTTACTGGTGTGTTGTAGTACCTGGAGGCTGACTTACTGGTGTGTTGTAGTACCTGGAGGCTGACTTACTGGTGTGTTGCCTTAGTACTTGGAGGCTGACTTACTGGTGTGTTGTAGTACTTGGAGTGACTTACTGGTGTGTTGTAGTACTTGGAGGCTGACTTACTGGTGTGTTGTAGTACTTGGGCTGACTTACTGGTGTGTTGTGGTACCTGGGGAGGCTGACTTACTGGTGTGTAGTACTTGGGAGGCTGACTTACTTCTGGTGTGTTGTAGTACCTGGGCTGACTTACAGGTGTGTTTGTATGAGTACCTGGGCTGACTTACTTGTGTGTTGTAGTACCTGGAGGCTGACTTACTGGTGTGTTGTTGTAGTACCTGGAGGCTGACTTAGGGTGTGTATACCTGGAGGCTGACATACTGGTGTGTTGTAGTGCTTAGAGCTGGCTTACTGGTGTGTTGCTTGTAGTACCTGGGCTGACTTACAGGTGTGTTTGTAGTACCTGGGCTGACTTACAGGTGTGTTGTAGTACCTGGAGGCTGACTTACAGGTGTGTTGTAGTGTAGGCTGACTTACAGGTGTGTTGTGAGTACCTGGAGGCTGACTTACAGGTGTGTTGTGGCGTAGTGCCAGAGGCTGACTTACAGGTGTGTTGTAGTGCACCTGGGCTGACTTACAGGTGTTTAGCAAGTGCTTAGGCTGACACAGGTGTGTTGTAGTACCTGGGCTGACTTACAGGTGTGTTGTAGTGCCCAGAGGCTGACTTACAGGTGTGTTGTGGTACTTGGAGGCTGACTTACTGGTGTGTTGTGGTACTTGGAGGCTGACTTACTGGTGTGTTAGTACCTGGAGCTGACTTACTGGTGTGTTGTAGTACCTGGGCTGACTTACTGGTGTGTTAGCCAGTTCCTGGAGGCTGACTTACTGGTGTGTTGTAGTACTTGGAGGCTGACTTACTGGTGTGTTAGCAGCAATGCTTAGGCTGACTTACTGGGTGTGTTGTGGTACCTGGAGGCTGACTTACTGGTGTGTTGTAGTACTTGGAGGCTGACTTACTGGTGTTTGTAGTAGCAGGCTGACTTACTGGTGTGTTGTGGTACCTGGGGAGGCTGACTTACTGGTGTGTTGTAGTACTTGGAGGCTGACTTACTGGTGTGTTGTATTACTTGGAGGCTGACTTACTGGTGTGTTGCTGTGTGTGCCTGGGCTGACTTACTGGTGTGTTGTAGTACCTGGAGGCTGACTTGCACTGGTGTGTTGTAGTATGAGAGGCTGACTTACTGGTGTGTTGTAGTGCCTGGAGGCTGACTTGCTGGTGTGTTTAACAATGCCTGGAGGCTGACTTACAGGGTGTGTTGTAATACCTGGAAGGCTGACTTACTGGTGTGTGTTAGCCCCAAGCTGCCTGGAAGCTGACTTACTGGTGTGTTTATGTAGTACCTGGAGGCGGCTGACTTACTGGTGTGTTGCTGCGTGCTGGGCTGACTTACTGGTGTGTTGTGTGCCCAGGCTGACTTACTGGTGTGTGGCAGTACCTGGGGCTGACTTACTGGTGTGTTAGTAGTGCAGGCTGACTTACTGGTGTGTTGTGGGTACCTGGGCAGCTTGCTGGTGTGTTGTAGTACTTGGAGGCTGACTTACTGGTGTGTTTGCTTGGTACTTGGAGGCTGACTTACTGGTGTAGTACTTGGAGGTTGACATACTGGTGTGTTGGCATGGTACCTGGAGGCTGACTACTGGTGTGTTGTAGTACTTGGAGGCTGACTTACTGGTGTGTTGTGGTACCTGGAGGCTGACTTACTGGTGTGTTGTAGTACCTGGAGGCTGACTTACTGGTGTGTTGTAGTACTTGGAGACTTACTGGTGTGTTTGTAGTACCTGGAGGCTGACTTACAGGTGTGTTGTAGTGCCTGGAGGCTGGCTGACTTACTGGTGTGTTTGGTACCTGGAGGCTGACTGCAATTGTGTTGTAGTACCTGGAGGCTGACTTGCGTGTGTTATGTACCTGGAGGCTGACTTACTGGTGTTGTGGTACCTGGAGGCTGACTGCTGGTGTGTTGCTTGTAGTGGAGGCTGACTTACTGGTGTGTTGTGGTACACCTGGAGGGGCTGACTTACTGGTGTGTTGTAGTACCTGGAGGCTGACTGGTGTGTTTGTAGTACTTGGAGGCTGACTTACTGGTGTGTTGTGAGTACTTGGGCTGACTTACTGAGGGTGTGTTGTGAGGCTGACTGACTTACTGGTGTGTTGCTTGGTACCTGGAGGCTGACTTACTGGTGTGTTGTTGTACTTGGAGGCTGACTTACTGGTGTGTTGCATGATACTTGGAGGCTGACTTACTGGTGTGTTGTAGTGCCAGAGGCTGACTTACTGGTGTGTTGTGGTACCTGGGGGGCGTGGCTGCTGGTGTGTTGTGTGGTACCTGGGCTGACTTACTGGTGTGTTGTAGTGCCTGAAGCTGACTTACTGGTGTCATTGCTTGTAATGCCTGGAGCTGACTTACTGGTGTGTTGTAGTACTTGGAGGCTGACTTACTGGTGTGTTGTAGTACCTGGAGGCTGACTTACTGGTGTGTTGCTGTACCTGGAGGCTGACTTACTGGTGTGTTGTAGTACCTGGTGGCTGACTTACTGGTGTGTTGTAGTACCTGGAGGCTGACTTACTGGGTGTGTGTTGTAGTACCTGGAGGGGGCTGACTTACTTACTGGTGTGTTGTAGTACCTGGGCTGACTTACTGGTGTGTTGTGAAGTACTTGGAGGCTGACTTACTGGTGTGTTGTAGTACCTGGAGGCTGACTTGCTGGTGTGTTGTAGTACCTGGAGGCTGACTTACTGGTGTGTTGTAGTGCCTGGAGGCTGACTTACTGGTGTGTTGCTAGTACCTGGGCTGACTTACTGGTGTGTTGTAGTGCCCAGAGCTGACTTACTGGTGTGTTGCTTAATGGTGAGCTGACTTACTGGTGTGTTGTAGTACCTGGGCTGACACTGGTGTGTTGTAGTACTTGGAGGCTGACCACTGGTGTGTTGCTGGTACTGGAGGCTGACTTAGTGGTGTGTTGTAGTACCTGGAGGCTGACTTACTGGTGTGTTGTTGTGCCTGGGCTGACTTACTGGTGTGTTGTAGTGCCACAGAGGCTGACTTACTGGTGTGTGTTGTAGTGCCTGGAGGCTGACTTACTGGTGTGTTGTAGTACTTGAGCTGACTTACTGGTGTGTTTAGCAGGCACCAGGCTGACTTACTGGTGTCATTCCTTAGTACTTGGAGGCTGACTTACTGGTAATGTTGCTTAGTGCATAAGGGCTGACTTACTGGTGTCTTGGAGGCTGACTTGCTGGTGTGTTGCTGTAGTACCTGGAGGCTGACTTACTGGTGTGTTGTAGTACCTGGAGGCGGCTGACTTTCTGGTGTGTTTGGGCACCTGGAGGGGCTGACTTACTGGTGTGTTGTAGTACTTGGAGGCTATTACTGGTGTGTTGCTTAGTGCCTGGAGGCTGACTTGCTGGTGTGTTATGTACCTGGAGGCTGGCTTACTGGTGTGTTGTAGTACTTGGGGCTGAGCTGCTGGGTGTGTTTGTGGTACCTGGAGGCTGGCTTACTGGTGTGTTGTTGCTGGAGCTGACTACTGGTGTGTTGTAGTGGGGCAGCTTACTGGTGTGTTGTAGTACTTGAGGCTGACTTACTGGTGTGTTCGTGGCGCTTAGGCTGGCTTACTGGTGTGTTGTAGTGCCTGGAGGCTGGCTGGGTGTGTTGTAGTACCTGGGAGGCTGACTTACTGGTGTGTTGTAGTACCTGGAGGCTGATGACTTGGTGTGTTGTGGCAGCCAGTACCCTGGAAGCTGACTTACTAGGGGTGCGTTGTAGTACTTGGAGGCTGACTTGCTTGTGTTGTAGTACCTGGGCTGGCTGCTGGTGTGTTGTAGTGCCTGGGCTGACTTACTGTGGTGTGTTCCCGTAGTACCTGGGCTGACTTACAGGTGTGTTGTATGGTACCTGGGCCCCGGCTTGCACTGGTTGTCTGTGGAGTACCTGGAGGCTGACACAGGTGTGTTGTAGTACCCTGGAGGCTGACACTGGGTGTGTTAGCCTTAGTACCTGAGCTGACTTACTGGTGTGTTGTAGTACTTGGAGGCTGACTTTTTGGTGTGTTGTAGTACCTGGAGGCTGACTTACTGGTGTGTTTGCAGTACCTGGAGGCTGGCTTACTGGTGTGTTGCTTAGTACCTGGAGGCTGACTTACTGGTGTGTTGTGGTACCTGGGCTGACTTACTGGTGTGTTGTAGTACTTAGGCTGACTTACTGGTGTGTTGTGGTACCTGGAGGCTGACTTACTGGTGTGTTGCTGTAGTGGAGGCTGACTTACTGGTGTGTTGTAGTACAGGCTGACTTACTGGTGTGTTGTAGTACTTGGAGGCTGACTTACTGGTGTGTTGTGGTACCTGGAGGCTGACTTACTGGTGTGAGTACTTGGAGGCTGACTTACAGGTGTGTTGCTTGTAGTACCTGGAGGCTGACTTACTGGTGTGTTGTGGTACCTGAGTGACTTACTGGTGTGTTGTAGTACTTGAGGCTGACTTACTGGTGTGTTGTGAGTACCTGGAGGCTGACTTGCTGGTGTGTTGTAGTACCTGGAGGCTGACTTGCTGGTGTGTGCCCAGAGGCTGACTTACTGGTGTGTTGTAGTACCTGGGCTGACTTTACTGGTGTGTTGTAGTACCTGGAGGCTGACTTACTGGTGTGTTGGCTGCCTGGGCTGACTTACTGGTGTGTTGGCAGTACCTGGGCTGACTTGCGGGTGTGTTGTAGTATCTGGAGGCTGACAGCTTACTGGTGTGTTACTTGGAGGCTGACTTACTGGTGTGTTGTAGTACCTGGAGGCTGACTTACTGGTGTGTTGTAGTACCTGGAGGCTGACTTACTGGGTGTGTTGTAGTACCTGGAGGCTGACTTTTGGTGTGTTAGTAGAGGCTGACTTACTGGTGTGTTGCTTAGTACCTGGAGGCTGACTTACTGGTGTGTAGTGCCTGTAGGCTGACTTACTGGTGTGTTGTAGTACTTGCAGGGGCTGACTTACTGGTGTGTTGTAGTACCTGGGCTGACTTACTGGTGTGTTGTAGTACCTGGGTATTTGTTGACTTGCTGGTCTTTGATCATAGTACCTGGAGGCTGACTTACTGGTGTGTGTTGTAGTACCTGGAGGCTGACTTACTGGTGTGTTGTAGTACCTGGAGGCTGACTTACTGGGTGTGTTGTAGTACCTGGAGGCTGACTTACTGGTGTGTTATGTAGTGCCTGGAGGCGGCTTACTGGTGTGTTGTAGTACCTGGAGGCTGACTTACTGGTGTGTTCGCCAGTACCTGGAAGCTGAAGCTTACTGGTGTGTTGTAGTACACAGGCTGACTTACTGGTGTGTTGTGGTACAGAGGCTGACTTACTGGTGTGTTGTGGTACTGGAGGCTGACTTACTGGTGTGTGTTGTAGTACCTGGAGGCTGACTTACTGGTGTGTTGTAGTGCCTGGAGGCTGACTTACTGGTGTGTTGTGATACCTAGGCTGACTTACTGGTGTGTTGTAGTACCTGGAGGCTGACTTACTGGTGTGTTGTAGTACCCTGGGCTTTGACTTACTGGTGTGTTGTGGTACACACCAGAGGCTGACTTACTGGTGTGTTGTGATACCTGGAGGCTGACTTACTGGTGTGATGGCATGCCTGGGCTGACTTACTGGTGTGTTGTAGTACCTGGGCTGACTTACTGGTGTGTTGTAGTACCTGGGCTGACTTACTGGTGTGTTGCTTGTGAGTACCTGGAGGCTGACTTGCTGGTGTGTTGTAGTACCTGGAGGCTGGCTTACTGGTGTGTTCTCAGTACCTGGAGGCTGACTTGCTGGTGTGTTGTAGTACCTGGAGGCTGGCTACTGGTGTGTTAATGGTACTTGGGCTGACTTACTGGTGTGTTGCTTGTAGTACCTGGGCTGACTTACTGGTGGTATGGTACCTGGGCTGACTTACTGGTGTGTTGCTTAGTAGCAGGCTGACTTACTGGTGTGTTATATTAGTACACAGGCTGACTTACTGGTGTGTTGTAGTACCTGGGCTGACTTACTGGTGTGTGTTGTAGTACCTGGAGGCTGACTTGCTGGTGTGTTGTAGTACCTGGGCTGACTTGCTGGTGTGTTGTGATACCTGGAGAGGCTGGCTTTGCTGGTGTGTTGTAGTACCTGGAGGCTGACTTACTGGTGTGTTGTATTACCTGGAGGCTGACTTGCTGGTGTGTGTTGTAGTGCTTGGGGAGGCTGACTTGCTGGTGTGTTTATGAGTACCTGGGCTGACTTACTGGTGTGTTGTAGTACCTGGAGGCTGACTTACTGGTGTGTTGTGGTACTTGGAGGCTGACTTACTGGTGTGTTGTAGTACCTGGAGGCTGACTTACAGGTGTGTTAGCCAAAGTGCCCAGAGGCTGACTTACTGGTGTGTTGCTTAGTACCTGGAGGCTGACTTACTGGTGTCATTGTAGTACCTGGAGGCTGACTTTACTGGTGTTGTGTGAGTACCTGGAGGCTGACTTACTGGTGTGTTGTAGTACCTGGAAGCTGACTTACTGGTGTGTTGTTGTGAGTACCTGGGCTGACTTGCTGGTGTGTTGTGAGTACCTGGAGGCGCTCTTACTGGTGTGTTGTGGTACCTGGAGGCTGACTTACTGGTGTGTTGTAGTACCTGGGCTGACTTACTGGTGTGTTTGTAGTACCTGGAGGCTGACTTACAGGTGTGTTGTAATGCCTGGAGGCTGACTTACTGGTGTGTTGTAGTACCCTGGGCTGACTTACTGGTGTGTTTGTGGTGCCTGGGCTGACTTGCTGGTGTGTTTTAGTACTTGGAGGCTGACTTACTTGTGTTGTAGTACCTGGAGGCTGACTTACTGGTGTGTTGTAGTACCTGGAGGCTGACTTGCTGGTTGTGTTGTAGTGCCTGGGCTGACTTGGGTGTGTTGTGGTACCTGGAGGCTGACTTACTACAGATTGTGTTGCTTGTAGTACCTGGGCTGACTTACAGGTGTGTTGTAGTACCTGGAGGCTGACTTACTGGTGTGTTTGTGTGTGCCTGGAGGCTGACTTACTGGTGTGTTGTAGTACTTGGAGGCTGACTTACTGGTGTGTTGTATGTACCTGGAGGCTGACTTACTGGTGTGTTGTAGTGCCTGGAGGCTGACTTACTGGTGTGTTGTAGTACCTGGGCTGACTTACTGGTGTGTTGCTGGTACCTGGAGGCTGACTTACTGGTGTGTTAACGTGCCAGAGCTGACTTGCGGGTGTGTTGTGTGGTACCTGGAGGCTGACTACTGGTGTGTTAGCAGTACTTGGAGGCTGACTTACTGGTGTGTTGTAGTGTGCCTGGAGGCTGACTTACTGGTGTGTTAGCATAGTACTTGGCAGGCTGACTTACTGGTGTGTTTGTGGTGCCTGGGCTGACTTACTGGTGTGTAGTGGAGGCTGACTTACAGGTGTGTTGTGGTACCTGGGGGCTGGCTTACTGGTGTGTTGTGGTACCTGGAGGCTGACTTACTGGTGTGTTGTAGTACTTAGGCTGACTTACTGGTGTGTTTGTAGTACCTGGAGGCTGGCTTACTGGTGTGTTGTAGTACCCAGGCTGACTTACTGGTGTGTTGTGAGTACTTAGGCTGGCTGCACACTGGTGTGTTGCTGGTACCTGGAGGCTGACTTGCTGGGGTGTGTTAGCAGTACCTGGGCTGACTTGCTGCTGGTGTGTTGTAGTACCTGGAGGCTGACTTACTGGTGTGTTGTGAAGGTACCTGGAGGCTGACTTACTGGTGTGTTGTAGTGTCTGGAGGCTGACTTACTGGTGTGTTGTAGTACTTGGGCTGACTTACTGTGTGTTGTAGTTCTGGAGGCTGACTTACTGGTGTGTTGTAGTACCTGGAGGCCTGACTTACTGGTGTGTTGTAGTACCTGGGCCCGAGCTTACTGGTGTGTTGCAGTGCCTGGAGGCTGACTTACTGGTGTGTTTGGCCAGTACCTGGAGGCTGACTTACTGGTGTTGTAGTACCCTGGAGGCTGACTTACTGGTGTGTTGAGTACAGAGAGGCTGACTTTACTGGTGTGTTGTGAATACCTGGAGGCTGACTTACTTGGTGTGTTGCTGAGTACCCCTAGGCTGACTTACTGGTGTGATGTAGTACCTGGAGGCTGACTTACTGGTGTGTTGTAGTACCTGGAGGCTGACTTACTTGTGTGTTGTTATGTGCCTGGAGGCTGACTTACTGGTGTGTTGTGAAGGTACCTGGAGGCTGACTTACTGGTGTGTGTTGTAGTGCCTGGAGGCTGACTTACTGGTGTGTTGTGAGTACCTGGAGGCTGACTTACTGGTGTGTTATGAGTACCTAGGCTGACTTACTGGTGTGTTGTGAGTACCTGGGCGCTTACTGGTGTGTTGTTAGTACCTGGAGGCTGACTTACTGGTGTGTTGTAGTACCTGGGCTGACTTACTGGTGTTTTGTAGTACCTGGAGGCTGACTTACTGGTGTGTTGTAGTACCTGGAGGCTGACTTACTGGTGTGTTGTAGTACCTGGAAGGCTGACTTACTGGTGTGTTGTAGTACCTGGAGGCTGACTTACTGGTGTGTTGTAGTACCACGGAGGCTGACTTACTGTGTGTTGTAGTACCTGGAGGCTGACTTACTGGTGTGTTTATGTAGTACCTGGAGGCTGACTTACTGGTGTGTTAGTGTAGTACCTGGAGGCTGACACTGGTGTGTTGTAGTACCTGGGCTGACTGCCTGGTGTGTTATGTAGTACCTGGAGGCTGACTTACTGGTGTGTTGTAGTACCTGGAGGCTGACTTACTGGTGTGTTGTAGTACCTGGAGGCTGACTTACTGGTGTGTGTTGTAGTACCTGGGCTGACTTACTGGTGTGTTGTAGTACCTGGGAGGCTGACTTACTGGTGTGTGTTGTAGTACCTGGAGGCTGACTTACTGGTGTGTTCTTAGTACCTGGAGGCTGACTTACTGGTGTGTTGTGGTACTTGGGCTGACTTACTGGTGTGTTTATGAGTGCACAGAGCTGACTTACTGGTGTGTTGCTTAGTACCTGGAGGCTGACTTACTGGTGTGTTGTAGTACTTGGAGGCTGACTTACTGGTGTGTTGTAGTACCTGGAGGCTGGGCACACTGGTGTGTGAGCCACCTGGAGGCTGACTTACTGGTGTGTTGTAGTACCTGGAGGCTGACTTGCTGGTGTGTAGTACCTGGGCTGACTTACTGGTGTGTTGTGGTACCTGGGAGGCACAGCTTACTGGTGTGTTGTGAAATGCCTGGAGGCTGACTTACTGGTGTGTTGTAGTACCTGGAAGCTGACTTGCTGGTTATTGTATGATGCTTGGAGGCTGACTTACTGGTGTGTTGTAGTACCTGGAGGCTGACTTACTGGTGTGTTGTATGGTACCTGGAGGCTGACTTACTGGTGTGTTTAGCATGGTACTTGGAGGCTGACTTACTGGTGTGTTGTAGTACCTGGGCTGACTTACAGGTGTGTTGTGAGTGTGCCCAGAGCCCTGACTTACTGGTGTGTGTTGTAGTACCTGGAGGCTGACTTACTGGTGTGTTGTAGTACCTGGAGGCTGACTTACTGGTGTGTTGCTGGTACCTGGAGGCTGACTTACTGGTGTGTTTGCTTGCTTAGTACCTGGAGGCTGGGACTTACTGGGTGTGTTTGTAGTGCCTGGAGGCTGACTTACTGGTGTGTTGTGTGGTACCTGGAGGCTGACACTGGTGTGTTTGCTTGAAATTGCCTGGAGGCTGACTTACTGAGGTGTGTTATGAGTACCTGGAGGCTGACTTACAGGTGTGTTGCTAGTACCTGGGGCTGACTTACTGGTGTGTTGTAGTACCTGGAGGCTGACTTTACTGGTGTGTTGTAGTACCTGGAGGCTGACTTGCTGGTGTGTTGTGGTACCTGGAGGCTGACTTACTGGTGTGTTGTAGTACCTGGAGGCTGACTTGCTGGTGTGTTGTGGAAGTACCTGGAGGCTGACTTACTGGTGTGTTGTAAGTGCCTGGAGGCTGACTTACTGGGTGTGTTATGAGCTGCCTGGAGGCTGACTTACTGGTGTGTTGTGAAGTACTTAGGCTGACTTACTGGTGTGTTGTAGTACCTGGGCTGACTTACAGGTGTGTTGTAATGCTTAGGCTGACTTACTGGTGTGTTGCTTGGTACCTGGGCTGACTTACTGGTGTGTTGTGGTACTTGGAGGCTGACTTACTGGTGTGTGTTGTGAGTACCTGGGGCACGGCTTGCTGGTGTGTTGTGGTACTTGGAGGCTGACTTACAGGTGTGTTGTGGTGACTACCTGGGCTGACTTACTGGTGTGTTGTAGTACCTGGAGGCTGTCTTACTGGTGTGTGTTATGAGTAGCAGGCTGACTTGCTGGTGTGTTAGCATGGTACACCGAGGCTGACTTACAGGTGTGTTAGGTACTTGGAGGCTGACTTACAGGTGTGTTGTGGCACTGGAGGGTGACTTACGGTGTGTTGTAGTACGAGAGCATGAAGTTGGTGAATTTAGGTGACGCAGGCTATAAGGTGGCGTATTGGCGTCATAAAATGCTGGACAACCTGGATCTACGTGACTAATAACTCATAAACATATAGATACAATTACTCATAACTCACAACTCATAATAGCTATAATAACACAACTCTCAAAATATACGGATATAGAATGACTCATAACTCACAACTCTCAAAATATTTATACAATGACTCATAACTCACACCATATAGACGGTAACTTATAACTCAAAAAATACAAATACAATGACTCATGACTTCAATGACAATGACTCAAAGGCGCTTAAGATACGTGGACAGAAGGACTCAAACCTGACCATTAGCTGGGGGGGTAACGAGGATCAGGTCTTAAGCTTTGGGGGATGTGAGGGACTTAAGAGGGGAGAGAGGGTGATAAGAGGAGAGGAGGTGATGTGTTATGGTCAAGGTGAAGTGAGGTGAGGTGAAGTGAAATGATGTTAGGTGAGTTAAGGTGAGGTTTTGTTGGGTTAGGTTAGGTTAGGTGACTACCGCCTACCAACACCTGACCACGGATCGATCACGTGTTCTTCCCAAATATGTGGGTGACCTTGACCATTGACCTCTGCTTCCATGTCAGGTGAGAGCCTCGTATATCGTCCGGCTTATTACTCCTTTTGGTGCTTTATCATTTTATATTCACAAGACTGGAATGTTTTGTGTGTGTGTGTGTCAGGTATCAGGGTGTACTAAGGCCGACACTTGACATTTATACTACCCTCCTTACTTTGCACCCTCTCACCTCCCCTCATCTTAACCATCTTAACTGCGTTCCCTTGACATTTTTAAACCCGGAATTTTATGGTGAGGGACACGAGTACTCGTATAAGCTGAGGGGCCTTGTGGGTGAGAGGAGAGAGGAGAGGATGGGGAGGTAGATGAGTGATGCGTGAGGGGGAGGTAATGAATGGCCTGAGAGGGGTATCCTTGACCAGGTGTGAGTCAGTCAACTTCTTCTACCTGTGTCAATTGTCGAAGGTGGCGGTGGTGCACCATCTATGTGATGTACAGTACAGTACGTTGGCCGTGAAGGGTTGAGTAATAGTGTCCCCCGCCCCCGCCCTGCCCCTGCCCCCGCCCTGCCCTGCCCTGCCCCCCTGCCCTGCCCTCTGCCCCGCTCCCGCCCCCTGCCCCACCCTTCTGCCCCCTGCCCACGCGCCCCTGACCTCTCACCTTCAACCCCAATAAAAGTCACTGAAACCTTTTGATTTACCACGAAAGTTACAACAGAAACGGAAATCCAATTTAACATTCACTCGAACCATGTGGATGCCCTGCCCTTCTCCCACACCTCCCACGTTCCCCACCTTGTGATAATATGAGAACGTGTGACTCCTGCATATTATTCTGAAGGGATCAACACTATCTCTATACCTGTGTGTGTGTGTGTGTGTGTGTGTGTGTGTGTGTGTGTGTGTGTGTGTGTGTGTGTGTGTGTGTGTGTGTGTGTGTGTGTGTGTGACGAGTAGGCAAAGGGTTGACAGGTGTGGTGTACCTTCAGTATACACCAGAACCTACCACTAATTATTATTACTTAATCTAATCCTTTAACAGCTTTTAATGTGATTTAATCCAGTACAGTAGTTAGTTTAATCTGGTTTAAAAGTGTGGCGTGGTTTAAAAGTGTGAATTAACTTAAACGGAGTGTGGCGGGGTTTAAACAGAGTAACCGGGCTTGATGCAATAGTTTAGTAGTGGTGATGTTGGTGGCGGTAGTGGTGGTGGTAGTAGTGGTGATGGTGGTAGTAGTGGTGATGGTGGTAGTAGTGGTGATGGTGGTAGTAGTGGTGATGGTGGTAGTAGTGGTGATGTTGGTGGCGGTAGTGGTGATGGTATTGGTGAGGGTAGATGTGGTAGTAGTGGTGATGGTGGTAGTAGTGGTGATGGTGGTAGTGGTAGGAGCGTTCGTCCTCTTGTATATATTCTGACACGGTAGCACCAGTTAAAGGTCAGAGGTGGATGTGGGCGGCTGGGCGGAAGAGAGTGTGGGTGGCTAGGTGGGTGGAGGACTAATACTCTTCCTCTCTCTTGCTTTTACCCTCACCACCCCACCCTCACCCCACCCTCACCCCACCCAGCCCTGACGCATCACCCTCCCGCCCTGACAGTTGGATGGGGGTGCCTGCCTGTGAGGTATGTGCTTCCCACGCTTAATTAGCTGTTGCCCAGGTGAGAGATGCTCCAGTTGTTGATCAGGTGAAGAGGTAGGTAGGAGAGGGGAGTGTGTGGGGGATGGTGGGAGAGGAGTGGGAGACGGGGTGTGTGGGGGGATGATTAAACGGGTGGGGGTGAGAGGTAGAAGAGTAGGGATAAGGGGGAGGGGGGGGGTTGCTCTACTCTCTCTCACCTGCTCTAATCTTTACTCTCACCTCTTCTACTATTATATAACTCATCCTATTCAAGTGTGTGTGAGTGTATCGTGACAGGTGTGTTGGTACGGCAAGAGTGCGTTAGAAGATGTGTCAGGGTGTGTTGTTAGGGAGTGTAGCAGGGTTATGTTACAGCCAGGTGTGCTTAGGTAGGTGTCGATGATAACTCTTCAGGTAAAAATTGGTAGTAGGAAAAGTTTGACCAGGTGTTATTATTATTACTAGGGAGGGAAGGAGGGGAGGGGTAACGAGCTTAAAGTTATATGATGATGTAGTCTCTGGTCTTCCTTTCCTCGATCTGTCCCATGGTCTCCTAGGTACCCTCTCGCCCCACCCCCACCCCACCCACCTACCCACCTTGGTCTCTATATTTGTGTCCGGGTGGGCGGGTGGGTGGGTGGGTCTCCTAGGCAACACCACTCGATTGGTTTCTCTCCACTTTCGTCTCCTACTACACCATATTGATGTTATTATTTTATTTTGTATCTCTGGTCTCCTAGGTTGTCTCTCCTGTTACCCCCGTCTCCTCCATTGTCGTCGTTCCTCTCCATCCTCCTCTCCATCCTCTTCCTCTCCTCCTCCTTCTCCTCACTCCTCTCATCTCATTTCTCACCATTATCAATTCCCGATGAGCGTCAGCAACATAGCTACCACGACCTAGTTTCCCAGCGCCTCCTATCGCGCCTCCTTCTGTCGTGACCTTCAGTATAGTATTGTTGTTTGTTTTCTTGTTCTCACGGATGGTGGAAATTGAGTAAGACCTACCGGAGAAGGTTGGCTCATAAGGGGGGGGGTGATGAAGATGGTGATGATGGTGGTGATGGTGGTGGTGGTGATGGTGGTGGTGGTGACAGGGAGAAGGTTTGATGATGGGAGGAGGAGATAGTATGGGTAATAGTGAAAGGTCTCCAACAATCCTACCAGCCTCCCCCTCCTCACTACCTCTACTAGGCCGAGAGAAAAAAATAGTGTGTGGTGGAGAGGAGAGGCGTTCAATATGTGGCCCAGAGACGCAGGCGGGGAGGTGGGGGGACTGATGGAGGGGGCAAGAGTAGCGTCTTCAGCCTCCCTCCAGCCCATCACCACACTCTCCTCTTCCTCATAGTGTGTTGTGTCCTCTCCTCACACCACACTGTTCTCCTCACAGTACTGGTAAACCTGTCAATACCTCGTGGAAGATAATGTAAACAAACTGACTCTATTCGACACCTCTCAGATGGTTTTAATTTCCTAAGTAAAAATATTAATATCTCTCTTCACACAAGAAAGAGTCACTCTAATTTAGGATATATATGAGAGAGAGAGAGAGAGAGAGAGAGAGTTAACTGCAAATTATTTTCATCGAGTATAAACCAAATCAACACAACACAACACCCTCAACACCTACACCTCATTGTTGCTCCTGTAGGTGTGGCTGAAGGTGTAGGTAGGTGCGTGGTATAACTCTTCGTCTCGTCACTACCAAGGCCTTGTTATGGAGAGTCGCCCATTGGTCACAGCACATAGGGTCGTTTATGGGAGTCGTTATTGTTTGTCTTAGGTGTATAATATATAATGGGGTTCAGTTTTAACTCGGTGGGTGGTGGTGGTGTTGATGGTGTTAATAATAGTGGTGGTGTAGCTGGTAAAGGTGTTGGGTGGTGTAGCTTGGGGTGGAGGGGTGTTATTGAGGCGGCCATGGTTAGGCGGCTATTTTTATAGTGTGCTGGCGGCCATCTTGAAACACGCCCTCTGGTGTTGACATCAGACGAAAAATAAAAAAAAATAAAAAAGTAAAAATATTAATACTTTTAGGAAAGGATGAAAGTAACTCAAGTATTGTATATAATATTTAAAGACATTCTAAGATATTTCCCAATGTTCTTTTTTTTAGGGAAAGCGTAAATATTAGTTCAGAGATGGTATGCATTAAGGTTAGGTTAGATTAGGCTAGTTTAGGTTAGGTTAGGCTAGACTAGACTTGGTTAGGTTAGATTAGATTGTTAATATATCAGTATACTTGTGCTTTATACGTAACCCCAAGCAGTAGGTCAAACACAGTTGTCTGAGTGAGTGTGTTTACCGCCAGCTAGTGTAATCAGGACGGAGCAATAATCGTAATATAACTCTCTCGTGTGTGTGGCAGAGGTGGTGTGAGTTGAGTAATGTTGGTGCCCTGTATTTGGATCACTTGAATAATAATAGTCCACCACCCAGAGAGAGAGAGAGAGAGAGAGAGAGATTGAAATGAAATGAATTGAAATGAAATGAACAATACAGTAGTTTTACGTTTTTTGTTTGGGTGATTAAGAGGTTAAGAAAGTCTTTTAAAGTGCCATTTACTAAAAAAAAATTCCACAACACAACATACAACAACCTTACAATACACTTTATCTACACAACACAACAGATTATATCAAAACAAAAAGTATAGAGTTTGGTGTGCCATGGAACACGTACACACATACGTTATCATTGTGTCCTTCCCTCCATCCACCCTCTTCATCCCCTTCTCTCTTCCTCCTCCCTTCCGTATATCTTCCTCCCTCCTAGGCGTAGGCGGTGTGCTGTGTACATAAGCTGGGGGCCCTGGGGAGGAGGCGGGTGGGGGGAGGGGAGTGTGAGGAAGGGAGAGGGGAAGAAGCTGAGATTAAAGAAGGGAAGGAGGGGGGAGGGGGTAAGGAGTGGAGAGAAAGAAAAGTGAGAGAGGGAAGGAAGGGAGCGAGGGTGAAAGCGTGATTGAGTTAACTAGAGAGAGAGAGAGAGAGAGAGAGAGAGAGAGAGAGAGAGAGAGAGAGAGATGCACAGAAATTACTTCACACAACATGAGCAGGCATGGTGATGGTGATGATGATGGTGGTGGATGATGATGGTGGTGGTGATGGAGATGATGGTGGTGGTGATGGTGATGATGGGATGATGGTGATGATGATGGTGATGATGATAAGAACATAAGAACATAAGAATGGAGGAAACTGCAGCGGCCTATTGGCCCATACTGCAGTTCCGCTTACAACTCAACCCCTATTGCTCATATGAGCATCCAAACCTATGTTTAAGCAATTCAGCGAATTCGAGAATGATGATATTTGGTAACTTGTTCCATTCATCAACTACTCTGTTTCCAAACCAGTGCTTACCTATTTCACGCCTAAATCCAAATTTGTCTAATTTAAAACCATAGCGAGTTCGCTCCTGGTTGGATAATTTGAGTACCGTAATGTCCTTGTTTAGCCCTGCCCTCCACCTATACACCCTCTATCAGGTCGCCCCTCGCCTATACGTCTCGAGGGAGCAAATTAAGATGCTTTAACCTGTCTCTAACGTTCCTAATGCCCGGGATTAGTCTTGTCATTCTCCCTGAATTCTTTCCAAGGATTCTATATCCATTCTGTAATACGGTGACCAGAACTGAACTGCGTAATCCAGGTGTGGTCTTCACAAGAGCAAGATACAGTTTAGGATGACCTCGCTGTCTTGTAACTAACACTTTTGTATGAACCCAAGCATTATTAGCCTTGTTACGAGCAAAACACATTGTTTACTTGGCTTAAGGTTCCTACTATCATTACCCTAAATCTCTCGCAGTCGATTTTCATGGCATCGTTGTTCATCTGGCATCTGGTTTCTGTTTACATCTCCTATACTGAGTACTTACATTTGTCGACATTGAATTTCATCTGCCATTTTCAGACCATTGGAAAATTTGTTTAGATCTTCTTCCTGTAGTTTTAGGAGTCCTCGTCGATTTGACAACACGTCCTATTTTAGTGTCATCAGCAATTTACTTATGTTGCTGTCTATGCCGATATCTATGTCGTTTATGTATATAATAAACAATAATGGTCCAAGTATTGAGCCTTTGGGAACTCCACTTGTGATTGCTCCAATGGACTTAGTGCCGTTAATGCTCACTCGCTGTTTCGTCCTGTAACCACGCCCTCATCCATTTAAGGATGCCTTGATGCCATGAGCTTACCTTCTAATTAGTCTTCGTGGGGACTCTGTCGAAGGCTCTTTCTAAATGAGATATACCACATCATAATTGTGCCCCCGTCCACTGATCCGAAAACTGATGAAAAGAATGTTAATAGATTGAGAAGAAGAAAGTCTTCTAAA
>NW_024750812.1:32500-38431 GCF_018991925.1 Homarus americanus
GAGTACAGCACACCAGCAGAGAGCACACAGAGTACAGCACCACAGCAGAGTCACAGCACACCACAGAAGAGTACAGCACACACAGCAGAGTACAGCACACCACAGAGTACAGCACACACAGAGACAGCACACTCACAGCACACACAGAGTGCACAGCACACCACAGCAGAGTACAGCACACCACATAAGAGTACAGCACAGAGAGCAGCACACCCACAGAAGAGACAGCACACCACAGCAGAGAATACAGCAGAAAGTACAGCACACCACAGCAGAGTACAGCACACCACAGAAGAGTAAGACACACAGAGTACAGCACACCACAGCAGAGACAGCACACCAACACACAAAGAGTACAGCACACCAAGAAGAGTACAGCACACCACAGAAGGTACAGCACACAACAACACCACAGCAGAGACAGCACACCACAGAAGAGTACAGCACACCAAAGAGTACAGCACACCACAGCAGAGACAGCACACCACAGAAGAGTACAGCACACCACAGAAGAGTACAGCACACCACAGAAATGTACAGCACACCACAGCAGAGTACAGCACACAGCAGAGTACAGCAGCACACACACAGCAGAGTACAGCACACCACAGAAGAGTACAGCACACCACAGCAGAGTACAGCACACCACAAAGACAGGCTACAGCACAACACAGCAGAGCAACAAAGAACATCACATCAGGCCTGGAGGAAATAATAATAATAATAATAATAATAATAATAATAATAATAATAATAATAATAATAATAATAATAATAATAATAATAATAATAATAATAATAATAATAATAATAATAATAATAATAATAATAATAATAATAATAATAATAATAATAATAATAATAATAATAATAATAATAATAATAATAATAATAATAATAATAATAATAATAATAATAATAATAATAATAATAATAATAATAATAATAATAATAATAATAATAATCAACAATAATAATAATAATAATAATAATAACAATAATAATAATAATAATAATAATAATAATAATAATAATAATAATAATAATAATAATAATAATAATAATAATAATAATAATAATAATAATAATAATAATAATAATAATAATAATAATAATAATAATAATAATAATAATAATAATAATAATAATAATAATAATAATAATAATAATAATAATAATAATAATAATAATAATAATAATAATAATAATAATAATAATAATAATAATAATAATACAAAGTCTGCTTGATGCAGGGCTCTACCGCAGATTTCGTTTGGGAGCTCTCGCAGCCTTATATCTGCCAAGGTTATTGGGTGTGCACGCACGCACACACACACACAAACCCACTACATCCCTGACCACAGTAGGGTCAAGACCTATTCAGGAGCTGCTCCTGCTGCACAGTGGCCCTCCTTGGAAATGTTTCGGCCCATTCTGCGGAAAGAGGATCTAGTGTTGAGCAGTGATGAACAGTGTTTAAGCCAGTGAATTCAGCACTGGACAGTACCAGCGAGAGCCGTGACCCACCAGTGAGATAAGCACCACTGGCGATTGACCGCCATCTTCTGACGAGGTGGTGCTAATCAAAGGAAGAAGCCGCACCACGAACACCACACACCACCCGGTGCTCCCATGACCAGTCCAGGCCCGACATCAACTGTAAACTATAATAATTTGTATGTTCAATTCATGCTTTTTTCTTAGTAATGAAAGTTAACGACCACCACCCCATGTCCTTGTATAATAAGTCATTTTTGCTCAACGTATATTTTCAGCCTTCGGCTGCTGACATTAATAAACCGTTAACATTATTATTCAACAAACAACCAACACACACACACACACACACACACACACACACACACACACACACACACACACACACACACACACACACACACCACACAACACACACACACACACACAACACACACACACACACAACACACACACACACACACACACACACACACACACACACACACACACACACACACACACACACACACACACACACACACACACACACACAACAACAACACACACACACACACACACACACACACACACACACACACACACACACACACACACACACACACACACACAACACACACACGAATCATCTTATGAAGTCCCTGATATTCTGTTTAATTTGAAGTTTATGCTAAATCTACCTATACTAGCACACACATGCAGACAGACAGACAGACAGCAGCAGACATACAGTTCAACAGGTATAGACACACAGGCATACAGTTCAACAGGTATAGACAACACAGGTATACAGTTCAACAGGTATGACAACACAGGTATACAGTTCAACAGGTATGACAACACAGGTATACAGTTCAACAGGTATAGACAACACAGGTATACAGTTCAACAGGTATAGACAACACAGGTATACAGTTCAACAGGTATAGACAACACAAGTATACAGTTCAACAGGTATAGACAACACAGGTACAGTTCAACAGAATGATAACAACACAGGTATACAGTTCAACAGGTATAGACAACACAGGTATACAGTTCAACAGGTATACAGTTCAACAGGTATGACAGCATATACAGTTCAACAGGTATAGACAACACAGGTATACAGTTCAACAGGTATAGACAACACAGGTATACAGTTCAACAGGTATAGACAACACAGGTAACACAGGTTCAACAGGTATGAACAACACAGGTATACAGTTCAACAGGTATAGACAACACAGGTATACAGTTCAACAGGTATAGACAACACAGTATACAGTTCAACAGGTATGAACAACACAGGTATACAGTTCAACAGGTATAGACAACACAGGTATACAGTTCAACGGGTATAGACAACACGGTATACAGTTCACAGGTATACAGTTCAACAGGTATAGACAACACAGGTATACAGTTCAACAGGTATCAGTTCACAGGTATAGACAACACAGGTATACAGTTCAACAGGTATAGACAACAGTTCAACAGGTATAGACAACACAGGTATACAGTTCACAGGTATAGACAACACAGGTATACAGTTCCAGGTATGACAACACAGGTATACAGTTCAACAGGTATAGACAACACAGGTATACAGTTCAACAGGTATACAACACAGGTATACAGTTCAACAGGTATAGACAACACAGGTATACAGTTCAACAGGTATAGACAACACAGGTATACAGTTCAACAGGTATGAACTACAGGTATACAGTTCAACAGGTATAGACAACACAGGTATACAGTTCAACAGGTATAGACACACAGGTATACAGTTCAACAGGTATAGACAACACAGGTATACAGTTCAGCAGGTCTGAACAACACAGGTATACAGTTCAACAGGTATAACAACACAGGTATACAGTTCAACAGGTATAGACAACACAGGTATACAGTTCAACAGGTATAGACAACACAGGTATACAGTTCAACAGGTATAGACAACACGGGTATACAGTTCAACAGGTATACAGTTCAACAGGTATGACAACACGGGTATACAGTTCAACAGGTATACAGTTCAACAGGTATAGACAACACAGGTATACAGTTCAACAGGGACAACACGGTATACAGTTCACAGGTATACAGTTCAACAGGTAAGAACAACACAGGTATACAGTTCAACAGGTATAGACAACACAGGTATACAGTTCAACAGGTATACAGTTCAACAGGTATAAACAACACAGGTATACAGTTCAACAGGTATAAACAACACAGGTATACAGTTCAACAGGTATAGACAACACGGTATACAGTTCAACAGGTATAGACAACACAGGTATACAGTTCAACAGGTATAGACAACACAGGTATACAGTTCAACAGGTATGCAGTTCAACAGGTATAGACAACACAGGTATACACGGTTCAACAGGTATAGACAACACAGGTATACAGTTCAACAGGTATAGACAATACAGCAGGTAACAACACGGTATACAGTTCAGCAGGTAATAGACAAAACATATACAGTTCAACAGGTATAGACAACACAGGTATACAGTTCAACAGGTATAGACAACACAGGTATACAGTTCAACAGGTATAGACAACACAGGTATACAGTTCAACAGGTATGAACAACAGGGTATACAGTTCAACAGGTATAGACAACACAGGTATACAGTTCAACAGGTATAGACAACACAGGTATGCAGTTCAACAGGTATAGACAACACGGGTATACAGTTCAACAGGTATAGACAACACAGGTATACAGTTCAGCAGGTATAGACAACACGGTATACAGTTCCGGATAGACAACACGGGTATACAGTTCAGCAGGTATAGACAACACGGGTATACAGTTCAACAGGTATAGACAACACAGGTATACAGTTCAACAGGTATGAACCTTACAGGTATACAACAGGTATAGACAACACGGGTATACAGTTCAACAGGTATAGACAACACAGGTTATACAGTTCAGCAGGTATACACAACACGATACAGTTCAACAGGTATAGACAACACAGGTATACAGTTCAACAGGTATAGACAACACAGGTATACAGTTCAGCAGGTATAGACAACACAGGTATACAGTTCAACAGGTATAGACAACCACAGGTATACAGTTCAACAGGTATAGACAACACAGGTATACAGTTCAACAGGTATAGACAACACGGTATACAGTTCAACAGGTATAGACAACACAGGTATACAGTTCAGCAGGTATGAACAACACAGGTATACAGTTCAACAGGTATAGACAACACAGGTATACAGTTCAACAGGTATAGACAACACGGTATACAGCAACAGGTATACAGTTCAACAGGTATAGACAACACAGGTATACAGTTCAACAGGTATAGACAACACAGGTATACAGTTCAACGGTATACAGTTCAACAGGTATAGACAACACAGGTATACAGTTCAACAGGTATAAGCAACACAGGTATACAGTTCAACAGGTATAGAAACCATCAACAGGTATACAGTTCAACAGGTATAGACAACACAGGTATACAGTTCAGCAGGTATGAACAACACAGGTATACAGTTCAATAGGTATGAACAACACAGGTATCACAGTTCAACAGGTATACAGTTCAACAGGTATGAGACAACACAGGTATACAGTTCAACAGGTATGAACAACACAGGTATACAGTTCAACAGGTATAGAAACACATTAAGTTCAACAGGTATAGACAACACAGGTATACAGTTCAGCAATTGATACGTTCAACAGGTATACAGTTCAACAGGTAATAGACAACACAGGTATACAGTTCAACGGGTATACGTTCAACAGGTATACAGTTCAGCAGGTATAGACAACACGGTATCGGTTCAACGGGTATGCAGTTCAGCAGGTATGAACAACACAGGTATACAGTTCAGCAGGTACAGACAACACAGGTATACAGTTCAGCAGGTATAGACAACACGGGTATACGGTTCAACAGGTATACAGTTCAGCAGGTATAGACAACACAGGTATACAGTTCAACAGGTATAGACAACACAGGTATACAGTTCACAGGCATACATCAACATATAGACAGGTATACAGTTCAACAGGTATAAACAACACAGGTATACAGTTCAACAGGTATAGACAACACAGGTATACAGTTCAACAGGTATACAGTCAAGTATGAACAACACAGGTATACAGTTCAACAGGTATAGACAACACGGTATACAGTTCAACAGGTATGAACAACACAGGTATACAGTTCAGCAGGTATACACACGGTATCCAGTTCAGCAGTATAGACAACACGGGTATACAGTTCAGCAGTATAGACAACACAGGTATACAGTTCAGCAGGTATAACAACACAGGTATACAGTTCAACAGGTATAGACAACACAGGTATACAGTTCAACAGGTATAGACAACACAGGTATACAGTTCAACAGGTATAGACAACACAGGTATGCAGTTCAACAGTATACAGTTCAACA
>NW_024750813.1:0-10022 GCF_018991925.1 Homarus americanus
CCTGACAGCGGTGGTCACCAGGAGGAGCAGTCATTTGTCCTGACACAGCTGTGCTCACCAGGAGGCAGCAGTCCTTTGTCCTGATATAGTGGTGGTCAGCAGGAGGCAGCAGTCATTTGTCCTGACACAGCGGTGGTCACTAGGAGGCAGCAGTCCTTTGTCCTGATACAGTGGTCACCAGGAGGCAGCCGTCATATGTTCTGACACAGCTGTGGTCACCAGAAGGCAGCAGTCATATGTTCTGACACAGCGGTGGTCACGAGGAGGCAGCAGTCATTTGTTCTGATACAGTGGTAGTCGCCAGGAGGCAGCAGTCTTACGTTCTGACACAGCGGTGGTCACCAGGAGGCAGCAGTCATTTGTCCTGATACAGCGGTGGTCACCAGGAGGCAGCAGTCATTTGTTCTGACACAGTGGTGGTCAGCAAGAGGCAGCAGTCATTTATCCTGACACAGTGATGGTCACGAGGAGGCAGCAGTCCTTTGTCCTGATATAGTGGTAGTCGCCAGGAGGCAGCAGTCATACATTCTGACACAGCGGTGGTCAGCAGGAGGCAGCAGTCCTTTGTCCTGATACAGCGGTGGTCACCAGGAGGCAGCAGTCATTTGTTCTGACACAGCGGTGGTCACCAGGAGGCAGCAGTCATTTGTCCTGACACAATGGTAGTCACCAGGAGGCAGCAGTCATTTGTTCTGATACAGGGGTGGTCACCAGGAGGAAGCAGTCATTTGTTCTGATACAGTGGTGGTCACCAGGAGGCAGCAGTCATTTGTTCTGACACAGTGGTGGTCACCAGGAGGCAGCAGTCATTTGTTCTGACACAGTGGTGGTCACCAGGAGGCAGCAGTCATTTGTCTTGAAAGCGGTGGTCACCAGGAGGTAGCAGTCATTTGTCTTGAAAGCGGTGGTCACCAGGAGGCAGCAGTCATTTGTTCTGACACAGTGGTGTCACCAGGAGGCAGCAGTCATTTGTTCTGACACAGTGGTGGTCACCAGGCGGCAGCAGTCATTTGTCCTGACACAGTGGTGGTCACCAGGAGGCAGCAATCATTTATCTTGAAAGTGGTGGTCACCAGGAGGCAGCAGTCATTTGTTCTGACGCAGTGGTGGTCACCAGGAGGCAGCAGTCATTTGTTCTGACACAGTGGTGGTCACCAGGAGGCAGCAGTCATTTGTCTTAGAAGCGGTATGGTCACCCAGGAGGCAGCAGTCATTTGTCTTGAAAGCGGTGGTCACCAGGGAGGCAGCAGTCATTTGTTCTGCCACAGTGGTGGTCACCAGGAGGCAGCAGTCATTTGTCTTGGAAGCAGTGGTCACCAGGAAGCAGCAGTCATTTGTTCTGACACAGTGGTGGTCACCAGGAGGCAGCAGTTATTTGTTCTGACACAGTGGTGGTCACCAGGATTCAGCAGTCATTTGTCTTGGAAGCAGTGGTCACCAGGAGGCAGCAGTCATTTCTCTTGAAAGCGGTGGTCACCAGGAGGCAGCAGTCATTTGTTCTGACACAGTGGTGGTCACCAGGAGGCAGCAGTTATTTGTTCTGACACAGTGGTGGTCACCAGGAGGCAGCAGTCATTTGTCTTGAAAGCGGTGGTCACCAGGAGGCAGCAGTCATTTGTTCTGACACAGTAGTGGTCACCAGGAGGCAGCAGTTATTTGTTCTGACACAGTAGTGGTCACCAGGAGGCAGCAGTCATTTGTTCTGACACAGTGGTGGTCACCAGGTTGTAGCAGTCATTTGCTCTGACACAGTGGTGGTCACCAGGAGGCAGCAGTCATTTGTCTTGAAAGCGGTGGTCACCAAGAGGCAGCAGTCATTTGTTCTGACACAGTAGTGGTCACCAGGAGGCAGCAGTTATTTGTCCTGATATAGTGGTGGTCACCAGGAGGCAGCAGTCATTTGTCCTGACACAGCGGTGGTCACCAGGAGGCAACAGTCCTTTGTCCTGATACAGTGGTGGTCACCAGGAAGCAGCCGTCATATGTTCTGACACAGCGATGGTCAACAGGAGGCACCAGTCATTTGTTCTGACACAGCGGTGGTCACCAGGAGGCAGTACTCATTTGTTCTGACACAGTGGTGGTCACCAGGAGGCAGTAGTCATTTGTTCTGACACAGCGGTGGTCACCAGGCGGCAGCATTCATTTGTCCTGACACAGTGGTGGTCACCAGGAGGCAGCAGTCATTTGTCCTGACACAACGGTGGTCACCAGGAGGCAGCAGTCAATTGTCCTGACACAGTGGTGGTCACCAGGAGGCAGCAATCAATTGTCCTGACACAGTGGTGGTCACCAAGATGCAGCAGTCATTTGTCCTGACACAGTGGTGGTCACGAGGAGGCATCAGTCATTTGTCCTGACACAGTGGTGGTCTCCAAGATGCAGCAGTCATTTTTCCTGACACAGCGGTGGTCACGAGGAGGCAGCAGTCATTTGTCCTGAAACAGTGGTGGTCAACAGGAGGCAGCAGTCATTTGTCCTGACATAGTGGGGGTCACCAAGAGGCAGCAGTCATTTGTCCTGACACAGTGGTGGTCACCAGGAGGCAGCAGTCATATGTTCTGACACAGCGGTGGTCACCAGGAGGCAGCAGTCATTTGTTCTGACACAGCGGTGGTCACCAGGACGTAGCAGTCATTTGTTCTGACACAGCGGAGGTCACCAGCAGGTAGCAGTCATTTGTCCTGACACGGTGGTGGTCACCAAGAGGCAGCAGTCATTTGTCCTGACAGTGGTGGTCACCAAGAGGCAGCAGTTATTTGTCCTGACAGCGGAGGTCACCAGGAGGAGCAGTCATTTGTCCTGATATAGTGGTAGTCGCCAAGAGGCAGCAGTCATTTGTCCTGATACAGCGGTGGTCACCAGGAGGCAGCAGTCCTTTGTCCTGATACAGCGGTGGTCACCAGGAGGCAGCAGTCATTTGTTCTGATACAGCGGTGGTCACCAGGAGGAAGCAGTCAATTGTTCTGATACAGTGGTGGTCACCAGGAGTCAGCAGTCATTTGTTCTGACACAGCGGTGGTCACCAGGAGGTAGCAGTCATTTGTGCTGACACAGTGGTGGTCACCATGAGGCAGCAGTCATTTGTCCTGACATAGTGATTGTCACCAAGAGGCAGCAGTCATTTTTACGTGACACAGTGGTGGTCACCAGCAGGAAGCAGTCATTTTTCCTGACACAATGGTGGTCACCAGGAGGCAGCAGTCATTTGTTCTGACACAGTGGTGTTCACGAGGAGGCAGCAGTCATTTGTTCTGACACAGCGGTGGTCACCAGGACGTAGCAGTCATTTGTTCTGACACAGCGGAGGTCACCAGCAGGTAGCAGTCATTTGTCCTGACACAGTGGTTGGTCACCAGGAGGCAGCAGTCATTTGTCCTGACACAGTGGTGGTCACCAGGAGGCAAGCATGATCTCATTTGTTCTGACACAGCAGTGTACCAGGGAGGCAGCAGTCATTGTTCTGACACAGTGGTGGTCACCAAGGAGGCTAACAATCATTTATCTTGAAAGCGATGGTCACCAGGGAGGCAGCAGTCATTTGTTCTGACACAGTGGTGGTCACCAAGGAGAGCAACAGTCATTTATTCTGAAGCACAGTGGTGGTCACCAGAGAGCGCTTTCAGTCATTTGTTCTGTTGGCTTACAGCGGTGGTCACCAGGAGGCAGCAGTCATTTGTTCTGACACAGCGGTGGTCACCAGGAGGCAGCAGTCATTTGTCCTGACACAATGGTAGTCACCAGGAGGCAGCAGTCATTTGTTCTGATACAGGGGTGGTCACCAGGAGGAAGCAGTCATTTGTTCTGATACAGTGGTGGTCACCAGGAGGCAGCAGTCATTTGTTCTGACACAGTGGTGGTCACCAGGAGGCAGCAGTCATTTGTTCTGACACAGCGGTGGTCACCAGGAGGCAGCAGTCATTTGTTCTGACACAGTGGTGGTCAGCAGGAGGCAGCAGTCATTTGTTCTGACATAGCGGTGGTCACCAGGAGGCAGCAGTCATTTGTTCTGACACAGTGGTGGTCACCAGGAGGCAGCAGTCATTTGTTCTGACACAGCGGTGGTCACCAGGAGGCAGCAGTCATTTGTCTTGAAAGCAGTGGTCACCAGGAGGTAGCAGTCATTTGTCTTGAAAGCTGTGGTCACCAGGAGGCAGCAGGAAGAATAAGTTTTGCTGCCAAGATCCCAGTTCATAAACGACCATCTTATCTGTGCCGCACATGTGCAGAGTTGTGACTAGAGCCTCCCGTCGCCACTCGTCCGTAGCCTTAGTACTTTTGGGGCATAGGGATTTTTATGATGAGTGTTATGATGAGCTGGATGATGGCTGCGCGTGAGTCGATTTGTGTATTGAGGCAGGAGCTCAGGCTGTAGTCACACATCTTGGCTCTCCCTTTTCACGATCCAGTGGTGCAAATGTTGCAAGAGTTGCAATGGACTGCTGACAGCTCAGTTTGTTGGGTTTCGCCTTAGTAGCCTGTCCATAAGGCATTGTCTTTATCTGCCGGTGTAGTCGTTGGGTTCCCACGGTGGTCACCTCTTCCGCCTATATCGCCGTTGGGGGCCTCATTGGAGCTTTGTAAGCATATCTGTCTGTGATGCGGGGCTTCACCGCAGATTTTTCGTTCTGGGTTTATTCCCGTCGCCTTATTCCTACCAAGGTTCATCTGCAAGACAGCAGGAAAATGGTTGGTTGGCACCAGGACGTGTCCACATGCCAGTCGGCCTATGCGCTGTCCCTCTGGGGCCCACTGCTACTCAGAGATCCCCTGCTGGTCCAGCCTGGGCTCACGAGGCACCCAGTTACCGTGTGTTGCCACGAGGAGGCACAACTGGAGTCTTGATAGTAAGGAGGTTGTGTACTGGCAGGGAAAGACATGTGCAAGTTGCTTTCCAGTTCACCACGAGGGCTAGCCAGCGGCGGCAACTGAAAGCGAGAGGCAGCAAGCAATGCCTGCACCTTCACAACAACATAATGCTGCCACATTAGACGCATTACACCACCCTGTGTGTGCGCACACACACACACACACACACACACACAGTATAGTTGAAAACTATACTGCCAGTGTTAAGACTTATTCCTTATGGATTTCTGGAGGTGAGGCAACAAATACATGCGCTATATTCACTTTCGTTGTTTCAGTAACGACTGTCTCGATATTTCTCGCCCCGGACATTACAGACAACAAACATATACACCATCATTAGTGTGTAGTGTCTTGTAACTGTTATTAATGATCTGTTTTTGAAATAAATTGTCCATGAGACAAGAGAAAGAGAAATAAATGAACATTAAAAGCATGAGAATAATCGACGAAATTGATATTGCACTTTCCTCTCTCTCTCTGAGGCGTCCATTTGTTTCACCGGAGACAGGACGCAGTAAACAAACATTAAGGCGTCCAGCGTCCAGGATCATGTTATCTCGCCCAACACTCACAGCCTGAATTACTGTATCTTGTCTTAGACGCATCAAAGTATTAAATGGATTCATTGCTTAACTGAAATAAGAAGAAAATCATTTAATGGCATCAACAACGCAGATATAGAATTTCCTGCAGCCATCTATCGTATTACTCACCAACTGTTATACGGTTCATCTCATCCCGGACATCCTCAGCACCTTAGCCAGGTCATTTACATTTTGTTTCATCACTAGTGAAAAAAAAAAAAATCTTTGATTCACGAGATAAAACAGAATTCCCTCTTCATATTCGTTTATTTCTATAGTGGATTTTATGTTATCAACCTCTGCTACTTAATGTTCTTACCTCCTGGTCCAAGTCACGTACTTTACACGTTTGTAGCAGCCACAGAGCACTTGTATCTTGTGGCTGATCGTGTTGATGGTGTGTGATCTGAGGAAGGAAATGGTTACATCACAACTACGATGTTATTTATCATGTTTAACGTCCACACATAAGCTCATGTACTGTCGTATCGGTTCCTCCAAGTCAAAACAAGATGTAGTTGAAGAAACATTTGCTCTCTACTTCATCCACACCACACTCTGGGTCCTCTGATCCTACGGTTATATGTACAGTTATACACAGACATTCAGTAACCTGCTTCATTATTCTGAATCCCAAACCCATTCTTCGAACTACGGCCGATTGTCCGCCCTCTGGCTACGAGGTTTTAAACTAAAGGGACCTTGATATTGTCTCAGATTACTCATAGATGGCGTTCCCTGTGTACCTAACTCAAATATGAACATAAATGACGTCATAAGCAACACAAATCATGGTATAACTACATAGTACAATAACGGTATGAATTAGACAAAAGTTTTTGTTATTAATAAATTAATTATAAGCAGTGAGCAGCATACAAATATCGTTAAGGAACTTGTCATCCATATTCCTGCTGTGTGACTGAAGAACGAATGGCGGACTGTACAATGGAGTACATTTGTGGGTAAAATGAAACCCTTTCTTATGAGTGTTTTGTTTTACTTTACCCTACGTCTACGTCATCAAAGTAAATATCTTTGTTTCGTCTCCGTCACCACAAATAATTTCAAGCTGTGTTCTGCATATTTTTCCTCGTCATCAAAATGAAGTTATTGACTATTTGGTCATGAAGGCGAGAAGTGAAGCTGACACAGCGTTCTGGTAACTTTCCTCATTTAGGAAGATTATTATATTCCCAAACTCATCTTCTCTACAGTGTTGTGAGGTGTGTGTGTGTGTTTACCACCACCAAAGACTTACTAAGACTGTCAACCTCGTCCACTGTCAACCACCTTTGGTAAATGTCACACAAAACAACAACAACATTATAACTAAATGAACTGGTATCAGTCTCTGCTTTCTCAGGTAAAACAGATAATAATAAAAGTAATATATGCAGTAAATAAATAAACGTAAGACTAAATAAGTGAAGGAGACATGTTAGTGATGACTTGTGACCACTCGTAGCTCTCTCACCCTGACGGGATAAACGGCCTTACAACACAAACATAATGGACAATAACTTCGCACTGAATCTGAAGTAGAAGAAAACAGCAGTTGACTGTGTTAATAACACCCCCCCCCCCCACGAAAAAAACTTTCATTAAACGTAAGTTCTGCAAAGTATTGACGTATTTGATTTTAAGGTTTACTTTTTTTTTTTACTAAAATCGTAAATTTTACTGAACTCGCAACTATATGAGAATGTAAAAAATTTGGTTCTAAAAGATTCACATCTCACCAGTGTTAACCTTCTTCATATACACACGAAACCATGACCAAGGAACCTCTTTACGAGATGAATTATTACCTGGCTGGGTGATGACTTGGTAAGTTCCTTGGGTCGCATGAGCATTTAGGTGTTTGTGTACAGTACATGGTTGTATGTGCATTTTTGCAGGGTTGTACTTGCATTTGTAGCGTTTGTGTGTATGCTTGTGCGTGCTTGGGTGTATGCGAGTGTGTTGTGTGTGCGTGTTTCTCCGTGCGCATGCCGGACAAGAACGTACTGTACTGTACCTTATCACCTGCGTGCGTCACAGAGCCAACAGATAGCCACCGTCCCCATCAGCCTGACGCGGCCATAACTGTGTAAAACCCAATCAAACACCAATAATTATTCCACATCAAGTAGGCACGATTATTCCATAGTTGAGTTTAAATTGTATTAACCTCATCATCGGTAATTTGGATGATAAACACGGACATGATAGATAGTTGGTACTATTAGAAAAATATAATGGAGTTATATAAACGAGGTCGCGTATGATCAACGTAGAGTGTTGTTGTGAAGTATAGTATTACCCAGGTGGATGTTTACCTGAACGATGACCTACAGTGTTGTTACTGTTAATTGATTTTGTTTTTAATTTGTAATGAATAAATGATAATTGACAATACTGTGAATGGTGACACTGACATGCTCTATACTTCTGTACTGTGGCTGGTGACACTGAAGTGCTCTATACTTCTGTACTGTGGATGATGACACTGAAGTGCTCTATACTTCTGTACTGTGGCTGGTGACACTGAGGTGCTCTATACTTCTGTACTGTGGCTGGTGACACTGAGGTGCTCTATACTTCTGTACTGTGGCTGGTGACACTGAAGTGCTCTATACTTCTGTACTGTGGCTGGTAACACTGAGGTGCTCTATACTTCTGTACTGTGGCTGGTGACACTGAGGTGCTCTATACTTCTATACTGTGAATGGTGACACTGAGGTGCTCTATACTTCTGTACTGTGGCTGGTGACAATGAGGTGCTCTATACTTCTGTACTGTGGCTGGTGACATTGAGGTGCTCTATACTTCTGTACTGTGGATGGTGACACTGAGGTACTCTATACTTCTGTACTGTGGATGGTGACACTGAGGTGCTCTATACTTCTGTACTGTGGCTGGTGACACTGAGGTGCTCTATACTTCTGTACTGTGGATGATGACACTGAAGTGCTCTATACTTCTGTACTGTGGATGGTGACACTGAGGTGCTCTATACTTCTGTACTATGGATGGTGACACTGAGGTGCTCTATACTTCTGTACTGTGGCTGGTGACACTGAGGTACTCTATACTTCTGTACTGTGGATGGTGACACTGAAGTGCTCTATACTTCTGTACTGTGAATGGTGACACTGAGGTGCTTTATACTTCTGTACTGTGAATGGTGACACTGAGGTGCTCTATACTTCTGTACTGTGGATGGTGACACTTAGGTGCTCTATACTTCTGTACTGTGGATGATGACACTGAAGTGCTCTATGCTTCTACTGCTGGATGGTGACACTGGGGTACTCTATACTTCTGTACTGTGGATGGTGACACTGGGGTGCTCCTATGCTTCTCATACTGTAGCTGAGTAACACTGAGGTGCTCTACTTCTGTACATGGATGATGACACTGAAGTGCTCCTATACTTCTGTACTGGATGGTGACACTGAGAGTGCTCTATACTTCTGTACTATAGATGTAAGTGACACTGAGTGCTCTATACTTCTGTGCTGTGTACAAGTGACACTGAGGTGCTCTATGCTTCTGTACTGTGGATGATGACACTGAAGTGCTCTACTTCTGTACTGTGGATGGTGACACTGAGGTGCTCTATACTTCTGTGCACTGTGGATGGTGACACTGCAGTGCTCTATAGCCTCTTCTGTGGCTGGTGACACTGAGGTGCTCTACTCACTTCTGTACTGTGGATGATGACATAAATGCTCCATGCTTTCTGTGCTGTGGATGGTAACAGAGGTGCTCTATACTTCTGTACTGTGGCTGGTGACAGGGTGCCCTATACTTCTGTACTGTGGCTGCAAGTGACACTGAGGTGCTCTATACTTTGTGCTGTGGCTGGTGACACTGGTGCTCCCTATACTTCTGTACTGTGGCTGGTGACACTGGAGTGCTCTATACTTCTGTACTGTGGCTGGTGACACTGAGGTGCTCTATACTTCTGTACTGTGGATGGTGACACTGAGGTGCTCTATACTTCTGTACTGTGGCTGGTGACACTGAAGTGCTCTATACTTTTGTACTGTGGCTGGTGACCCTGAAGTGCTCTATACTTCTGTACTGTGGATGATGACACTGAAGTGCTCTATACTTCTGTACTGTGGCTGGTGACACTGAGGTGCTCTATACTTCTGTACTGTGGATGGTGACACTGAAGTGCTCTATACTTCTGTACTGTGAATGGTGACACTGAGGTGCTTTATACTTCTGTACTTTGAATGGTGACACTGAGGTGCTCTATACTTCTGTACTGTGGATGGTGACACTTAGGTGCTCTATACTTCTGTACTGTGAATGGTGACACTGAGGTGCTTTATACTTCTGTACTGTGAATGATGACACTGAGGTCCTCTATACTTCTCTACTGTGGATGGTGACACTGAGGTGCTCTATACTTCTGTACTGTGGGTGATGACACTGAGGTGCTCTATACTTCTGTACTGTGGCTGGTGACATTGAGGTGCTCTATACTTCTGTACTGTGGCTGGTGACACTGAGGTGCTCTATACTTCTGTACTGTGCATGGTAACACTGAGGTGCTCTATACTTCTGTAC
>NW_024750814.1:0-28584 GCF_018991925.1 Homarus americanus
GTGAGGGCCGGGCACCCTTTCAGTGCCATGAAACGGGTGAGGCGGGCACCCCTAGAGTGCTGCGAACCGGGGTGTGAGGGCCGGGCACCCCTTCACATGACCCGGGTGTGAGGGTCAGGCACCCCTTCAGTGAAATGAAATGGGGTGTGAGGGCCGGGCACCCCTTCAGCGCCATGACCCGGGTGTGAGGGACAGGCACCCCTTCAGTGCCATGACCCGGGGTGTGAAGGCCGGCACCCCTTCAGTCACATGACCTGGGGTGTGAGGGCCGACTTCAGTGCCGACGGGGGCCGGCACCCATTCAGCACCATGACCCGGGTGTGGGGCCAGGCACCCATTCAGTGCCATGACCCGGGTGTGAAGGCCGGGCACCCCTTCAGTGACATGACCTGGGGTGTGAGGGCTGGACCCCTTCAGTGACACATGACCCGGGGTGTGAGGGCTGGGCACCTCCAGCACCATGACCCGGGGTGTGAGGGGCGGGCACCCTTCAGTCCCATGACCCGTGGTGTGAGGGCTGGCACCCTTCAGTGCCATGACCCGGGTGTGAGGGCTGGCACCCTTCAGTGTCATGAACCGGGTGTGGAGGCTGGGCACCCCTTCAGTGCCATGAAACGGGGTGTGAGGGCCGGGCACCCCTACAGTGCTGGTGTGAGGGCCGGGCACTATTTCACATGACCCGTATGGCGGGCACCCCTTCAATGACATGACTCCGGGTGTGTGGGCCGAACACCCTTTCAGTGCCATGACCCGGGTGTGCGGGCCGATTTTCCTTCGGTGCCATGACCCGGGGTGTGAGGGCCGGGCACCCCTTCAGCCCCATGACCCGAGTGTGATGGCAGGCCACCCGCTTAGGTCTATAACCAGCCAGGAGGGCTGCACCCTTTCAGGCGATCCAGGGTGTGAGGCCGGGCACTCTTCACGACATGGTGACCCGGGTGTGTGGGCTGGGCACCGCTCAGTGCCATGACCCGGCAAAAGATGAGGGCCGGGCACTCTTTAGTGCCATGAGCCGGGGTGTGAGGGCCGGGCACCCCTTTAGTGCCATGAAACGGGGTGTGAGGGCCGGGCACCCCTACAGAGCTATGAACCGGGGTGTGAGAGCCGGGCACCCCGTCACATGACACCGGGTGTGAGGGCCGGAAACCCTTTCAGTGCTATGACGCTGGGTGTGAGGCCCGGACACCCTTTCAGTGACATGACCCGGGGTGTGAGGGCCGGGCACCCCTTCAATGACATGACCCTGGGTGTGTGGGCTGGGCACCCTTTCTGTGCCATAAATCTGGGTGTGAGGGCCGGGCACCCCTTCAGCCCCATGACCCGGGATGTGAGGGCCGGGCACTCGTTTAGGTCTATGACCAGGGGTGTGAGGGCCGGGCATACCTTCAGTGCCATAGCCAGGGGTGTGACGGCCGGGCACCGATTCAGTGCCATGACCCGGAGTGTGAGGGCCGTGCACCCCTTTAGTGCAATGAAACGGGGTGTGAGGGCAGGGCACCCCTACAGAGCTATGAACCGCGGTGTGAGGGCCGGGCACCCCTTTAGTGCCATGACACGGGATGTGAGAGACGGGCACCACTTTAGTGCCATGAAACGGGGTGTGAGGGCCGGGCAACCCAACAGAGCTATGAATCGGGGTGTGAGGGCCGGGCACCACTTCACATGACACGGGGTGTGAGGGCCGGGCACCCTTCCATATGACACGGGGTGTGAGGGCCGGGTACCTTTTCAGTGCCATGACCCGGGGTTTGAGGGCCGGGCACCCCTTCAGTGCCATGAATCGGGGTGTGAGCGCCGGGTACCCCTTCAGCAATATGACCCGGGGTGTGAGGGCCGGGCTCGATTTCAGTGCCATGAATCGGGGTGTGAGGGTCGGGCACCCCTCCAGCACCATGACCCGGGGTATGAGGGCCGGGCACCCCTTCAGTGCTATGACCCGAGGTGTGAGGACCGTGCACCCTTTCAGTGACATGAACCGGGGTGTGAAGGGCGGGCACCCCATCAATGACATGACCCGGGGTGTGTGGGCCGGACACCCTTTCAGTGCCATGACCCGGGGTGTGCGGGCCGATCACTCCTTCGGTGCCATGACACGGGGTGTGAGGGCCGGGCACCCCTTCAGCCCAGGTGTGAGGCCCGGCCACCCGTTTGGGTCATAACCCAGGTGTGTGAGCCGGGCACAGCCTTCAGTGCCAGGGGGGTGTGACGGCCGGGCACCGCTTCAGTGCCATGACGCAGGGTGTGAGGGCCGGGCACCCCTTTAGTGCCATGAGCCGGGGTGTGAGGGCCGGGCACCCCTTTAGTGCCATGAAACGGGGTGTGAGGTCCAGGCATCCCTACAGAGCTATGAACCGGGGTGTGAGGGCTGGGCACCCCTTCACATGACACGGGGTGTGAGGGCCTAGCACCTTTCCAGTGCCATGGCCCGGGGTGTGAGGGCCGGGCTCGATTTCAGTGCCATGAATTGGGGTGTGAGGGCCGGGCACCCCTCCAGCACCATAACCCCGGGTATGAGGGCCGGGGACCCCTTCAGTGCTATGACCCGGGGTGTGAGGGCCGGGCACCCTTTCAGTGACATGATCTAGGGTGTAAGGGCCGGGTACCCCTTCAATGACATGACCCGGGGTGTGTGGGCTGGGAACCCTTTCAGTGCCATGAACCGGGGTGTGAGGGCCGGGCAATCGTTTAGGTCTATGACCAGGGGTGTGAGGGCCGGGCATACCTTCAATGCCATGGCCAGGGGTGTGACGGCCGGGTTACCACTTCAGTGCTATGACCCCGGGTGTGAGGGCCGGGCACCCCTTCAGTGACATGAATCGGGGTGTGAGGGCCGGGCACCCCTACAGAGCTATGAACCGGCGTGTGAGGGCCGGGCATCCCTTCACATGACACTGGGTGTGAGGTCAGGCACCGACCCATGAACGGGTGTGAACCAGGCACCCCTTTCAGTGTCATGAACCAGGTGTAGCGGACGGGCACCTTCAGTGCCATGAACCGGTGTGAGGGCCGGGCACCCTTCAGTGCCATGAATCCCAGGGGGTGTGAGGGCCGGGCACCCCTTCAGCACCATGACCCGGGGTGTGAGGGCCAACCACCCCTTCAGTGCCATGAATCGGGGTGTGAGGGCCGGGCACCCCTTCAGCACCATGACCCGGGGTGTGAAGGCCGGGCACCGCTACAGTGCTGTGAACTGGGGTGTGAGGGCCGGGCACCCCTTTACATGACACGGGTGTGAGGGTCGGGCACCTTTTCAGTGCCATGAACCGGGGTGTGAGGGCCGGGCACCCTTTCAGTGTCATGAACCGGGGTGTGACGGACGGGCCCCCCTTCAGTGCCATGACCCGGGGTTTGAGGGCCGGGCACCCCTTCAGTGCCATGAATCAGGGGTGTGAGGCCAGGCACCTCCTTTCCCTATGACCCAGGTGTGAGGGCCCAGCCACCTTCAGTGCCATGAATCAGGGGTGTGAGGGGCCCGGAGCACCCCTTCAACACCATGACCCGGGGTGTGAAGGCCGGGCTCGATTTCAGTGCCAGGAATCAGGGTGTGAGCCAGGCACCCTTTCAGTGCCATAGATCAGGGTGTGAGGCCAGGCCCCTTCAGCATGACCCGGGGTGTGAGGGCCAACCACCCCTTCAGTGCCATGACCCGGGGTGTGAGGGCCGGGCTCGATTTCAGTGCCAGGAATCGGGGTGTGAGGGCCGGGCACCCTTTCAGTGCCATGAAACGGGGTGTGAAGGCCGGGCACCGCTACAGTGCTGTGAACTGGGGTGTGAGGCCCGGGCAACCCTCCAGCACCATGACCCGGGGTATGAGGGCCGGGCACCCCTTCAGTGCTATGACCCGGGGTGTGAGGGCCGAGCACCCTTTCAGTGCCATGACCCAGGGTGTGAGGGCCAGCCACTCCTTCAGTGCCATGACCCGGGGTGTGACCGCCGGGCACCCCTTCAGCCCCATGACCCGGGATGTGAGGGCCGGGCACTCGTTTAGGTCTATGGCCAGGGGTGTGAGGGCCGGGCACCCCTTCAGTGCTATGACCCGGGGTGTGAGGGCCGAGCACCCTTTCAGTGCCATGACCCGGGGTGTGAGGGCCAGCCACTCCTTCAGTGCCATGACCTGAGGTGTGACGGCCGGGAACCCCTTCAGCCCCATGTCCCGAGTTGTGAGGGCCGGCCACCCGTTTAGGTCTATAACCAGGTGTGTGAGGGCCGAGCACACCTTCAGGGCCATGGCCAGGGGTGTGACGGCTGGGCACCGCTTCAGTGACATGACCCGGGGTGTGAGGGCCGGCCACCCCTTCAGTGACATGACCCGGGGCGTCAGTTACGGGCACCCCTTCAGTGCCATGAGCCAGGGTGTGAGTGTCGGGCACCCCTTGAGTGCCATGAAACGGGGTGTGAGGGCCGGGCACAACTACAGTGCTATGAACCGGGGTGTGAGGGCCGGGCACCCCTTCACATGACACGGGGTGTGAGGGCCGAGCACCTGTTTAGGTCTATAACCAGGTGTGTGAGGGCCGGGCAGCGCTTCAGTGCCATGTCCCGGGGTGTGAGGGCCAGGAACCCCTGTAGTGCCATGAGCCGGGGTGTGAGGGCCAGGGGCCTTAGTGCCATAAAACAGGGTGTGAGGCAGGGCACCCCTACAGAGCTATGAACCGCGGTGTGAGGGCCGGGCACCCCTTTAGTGCCATGAGCCGGGGTGTGAGAGACGGGCACCCCTTTAGTGCCATGAAACGGGGTGTGAGGGCCGGGCACCCCTTTAGTGCCATGAGCCGGGGTGTGAGAGACGGGCACCCCTTTAGTGCCATGAAACGGGGTGTGAGGGCCGGGCACCCTTCCATATGACACGGGGTGTGAGGGCAGGGTACCTTTTCAGTGCCATGACCCGGGGTTTGAGGGCCGGGCACCCCTTCAGTGCCATGAATCGGGGTGTGAGCGCCGGGCACCCCTTCAGCAATATGACCCGGGGTGTGAGGGCCGGGCTCGATTTCAGTGCCATGAATCGGGGTGTGAGGGCTGGGCATGCCTCCAGCACCATAACCCGGGGTATGAGGGCCGGACACCCCTTCAGTGCTATGACCCGGGGTGTGACAGCCGGGCACCCTTTCAGTGACATAACCCGGGGAGTGAAGGGTGGGTACCCCTTCAATGACATGACCCGGGGTGTGTGGGCCGGACACCCTTTCAGTGACATGACCCGGGGTGTGAGGGCCGATCACTCCTTCAGTGCCATGACCCGGGGTGTGAGGGCTGGGCACCCCTTCAGCCCCATGACCCGAGGTGTCAGGGCAGGGCCACCCGTTTAGGTCTATAACCAGGTGTGTGAGAGCCGGGCACACCTTCAGTGCCATGGCCAGGGGTGTGACGGCCGGGCACCGCTTCAGTGCCATGACGCAGGGTATGAGGGCCGGGCACCCCTTTAGTGCCATGAAACGGGGTGTGAGGGCAGGGCACCCCTACAGAACTATGAACCGCGGTGTGAGGGCCGGGCACCCCTTTACATGAAGCAAGTGAACCGGGTGGGAGGCGGGCTGGGCACCCCTTTACATGACACGGGTGTGAGGGCCAGCACCTTTCCGAGTGCCATGTGGCCCGGAGGGCCGGGCTCGATTTCAGTGCCATGAATTGGGGTGTGAGGGCCGGGCACCCTCCAGCACCATAACCCGCCAAAGGAGTATCGGGAGCCCCAGTGCTATGACCCGTGTGAGGGGGTCAACCCTTTCATGACATGATCTAGGTGTATGGGCCGGTACCCCTTCAATGACATGACCCGGGGTGTGTGGGGCTGGGAACCCTTTCAGTGCCATGAACCGTGTGAGGCTGGGCAATCGTTTAGGTCTATGAGATCAGGGGTGTGAGGGCCGGGCATACCTTCAGTGCCATGGCCAGGGGTGTGAAGGTCGCGCACCGATTCAGTGCGCGACCCGGGGTGGAGGGCTGGCACCCCTTTAGGGTAATGAAACGGGGTGTGAGGGCAGGGCACCCCTACAGAGCTAAGGAACTCGCGGTGTAGGGCTGCTCTTCATGACACGGTGGAGGGTCGGCACCTTTTCAGTGCCATGAACTGGGTATGAGAGCCGGGCACCCCTTCAGTGCTATGACCCGGGGTGTGAGGGCCGGGCACCCTTTCAGTGACATGATCCAGGGTGTGAGGACCGGGCACTCGTTTAGGTCTATGACCAGGGGTGTGAGGGCCGGGCATACCTTCAGTGCCATGGCCAGGGGTGTGACGGCCAGGCACCGATTCAGTGCCATGACCCGGGGTGTGAGGGCCGGGCACCCCTTTAGTGCAATGAAACGGGGTGTGAGGGCAGGGCACCCCTACAGAACTATGAACCGCGGTGTGAGGGCCGGGCACCCCTTTACATGACACGGGTGTGAGGGTCGGGCACCTTTTCAGTACCATGAACCGGGGTGTTAGGGCCGGGCACCCTTTCAGTGCCATGAATCGGGGTGTGATGACCGGGCACCCCTTCAGCTCCATGACCCGTGGTGTGAGGACTGGGAACCGCTTCAACCCCATGACCCTGGGTGTGAGGGCCGGGCACCCCTTTATGTCCCTTCCCTGGGTGCGATGGCCGTGCACCCCTTCAGTGACATGACCCGGGGTGTGAGGGCCGGGCACCCCTTTAGTGTCATAACTTTGGGTGTGAGGGCCGGGCACCCTTCCAGCACCATGACCCGGAGTGTGAGGGCCGGGCACCCCTTCAGTGTCATGAACCGGGGTGTGACGGACGGGCACCCCTTCAGTGCTATGAACCGGGGTGTGAGGGCCGGGCACCCTTTCAGTGCCAGGAATCGGGGTGTGAGGGCCGGCACCCTTTCAGTGCCATGAAACGGGGTGTGAAGGCCGGGCACCGCTACAGTGCTGTGAACTGGGGTGAGAGGCCCGGGCACCCCTCCAGCACCATGACCCGGGGTATGAGGGCCGGGCACCCCTTCAGTGCTATGACCCGGGGTGTGAGGGCCGAGAACCCTTTCAGTGCCATGACCCGGGGTGTGAGGGCCAGCCACTCCTTCAGTGCCATGACCCGGGGTGTGAGGGCTGGGCACCCCTTCAGCCCCATGACCCGGGATGTGAGGGCCGGGCACTCGTTTAGGTCTATGGCCAGGGGTGTGAGGGCCTGGCAGCCCTTCAGTGCTATGACCCGGGGTGTGAGGGCCGAGCACCCTTTCAGTGCCATGACCCGGGGTGTGAGGGCCAGCCACTCCTTCAGTGCCATGACCTGAGGTGTGACGGCCGGCCACCCCTTCAGCCCCATGTCCCGAGGTGTGAGGGCCGGCCACCCGTTTAGGTCTATAACCAGGTGTGTGAGGGCCGGGCACACCTTCAGTGCCATGGCCAGGGGTGTGACGGCTGGGCACCGCTTCAGTGACATGACCCGGGGTGTGAGGGCCGGCCACCCCTTCAGTGACATGACCCAGGGCGTCAGTTACGGGCACCCCTTCAATGACATGACCCGGGGTGTGTGGGCTGGGCACCCTTTCAGTGCCATGAACCGGGGTGTGAGGCCCGGTCACTCCTTCAGTGCCATGACCCGGGGTGTGAGGGTTGGGCACCCCTTCAGCCCCATGACCCGGGATGTGAGGGCCGGGCACTCGTTTAGGTCTATGACCAGGGGTGTGAGGGCCGGGCATACCTTCAGTGCCATGGCCAGGGGTGTGACTGCCGGGCACCGATTCAGTGCCATGACCCGGGGTGTGAGGGCCGGGCACCCCTTTAGTGCACTGAAACGGGGTGTGAGGGCATGTCACCCCTACAGAGCTATGAACCGCGGTGTGAGGGCCGGGCACCCATTTAGTGCCATGAGCCGGGGTGTGAGAGACGGGCACCCCTTTAGTGCCATGAAACGGGGTGTGAGGGCCGGGCAACCCAACAGAGCTATGAATCGGGGTGTGAGGGCCGGGCACCACTTCACATGACACGGGGTGTGAGGGCCGGGCACCCTTCCATATGACACGGGGTGTGAGGGCCGGGCACCTTTTCAGTGCCATGACCCGGGGTTTGAGGGCCGGGCACCCCTTCAGTGCCATGAATCGGGGTGTGAGCGCCGGGCACCCTTCAGCAATATGACCCGGGGTGTGAGGGCCGGGCTCGATTTCAGTGCCATGAATCTGGGTGTGAGGGCTTGGCACCCCTCCAGCACCATAACCCGGGGTATGAGGGCCGGGCACCCCTTCAGTGCTATGACCCGGGGTTTGACGGCCGGGCACCCTTTCAGAGACATGACCCGGGGTGTGAAGGGCGGGTACCCCTTCAATGACATGACCCGGGGTGTGTGGGCCGGACACCCTTTCAGTGCCATGACCCCGGGGCGTGAGGGCCGATCACTCCTTCAGTGCCATGACCCGGGGTGTGAGGGCCGGGCACCCCTTCAGCCCCATGACCCGAGGTGTGAGGGCCTGCCACCTGTTTAGGTCTATAACTAGGTGTGTGAGGGCCGGGCACACCTTCAGTGCCATGGCCAGGGGTGTGACGGCCGGGCACCGCTTCAGTGCTATGACGCAGGGTGTGAGGGCCGGGCACCCCTTTAGTGCCATGAGCCGGGGTGTGAGGGCCGGGCACCCCTTTAGTGCCATGAAACGGGGTGTGAGGGCCTGGCACCCCTACAGAGCTATGAACCGGGGTGTGAGGGCCGGGCACCCCTTCACATGACACGGGATGTGAGGGCCGAGCACCTTTCCAGTGCCATGACCCGGGGTGTGAGCGCCGGGCTCGAATTCAGTTCCATGAATTGGGGTGTGAGGGTCGGGCACCCCTCCAGCACCATGACCCGGGGTATGAGGGCCGGGCTCCCTTTCAGTGCTATGACCCGGGGTGTGAGGGCCGGGCAGCCTTTCAGTGACATGATCCGGTGAGGCCGGCACCCCTTCAATGACATGACCTGGGGTGTGTGGGCTGGGCACCCTTTCAGTGCCATGAACTGGGGTGTGAGGGCCGGGCAAGTTTAGGTCTATGATCAGGGGTGTGAGGGCCGCACCCCCTTAGTGCAATGAAACGGGGTGTGGAGGGCAGGGGCACCCCTACAGAGCTATGAACCGCGGTGTGAGGGCCGGGCACCCCTTCACATGACATCGGTGGGAGGGTCGGGCACCTTTTCAGTGCCATGAACTGCGTGGACGGACGGCACCCCTTCAGTGCCATGAACCAGGGTGGGAGGGCCGGGCACCCTTCAGTGCTATGAATCGGGGTGTGAGGGCTGGCACCCCTTCAGCACCATGACCCGGGGTGGGAGGGGCCAACCACCCCCCTTCAGTGCCATGAATCGGGGTGTGAGGGCCGGGCACCCCCTTCAGCAATTCATGACCCGGGGTGTGAAGGCCGGGCACCGCTACAGTGCTGTGAACTGGGTGTGAGGGCTGGCACCCCTTTACATGACACGGGTGTGAGGGTCGGGCACCCAGTGCCATGAACTGGGGGTGTGAGGCCACCCATTCAGTGCCATGAATGGGGGTGTGAGGGCCGGGCACCCCTACAGCACCATAAAACCGGAGTGTGAGGGCCGGGATCGATTTCAGTGCCATGAATCGGGGTGTGAGGGCCGGGCATCCCTCCAGCACCATGACCCGGGGTATGAGGGCCGGGCACCCCTTTTGTGCCATGAGCCGGGGTGTGAGGGCCGGGCACCGCTTTAGTGCCATGAAACGGGGTGTGAGGGCTGGCCCGATTTCAGTGCCAGGAACGGGGGGGTGGAGGGCCGGGCACCCTTTCAGTGCTGCTGAATCCGGGGTGTGAGGCCGGGCCCCTCTGGCACCACATGACCTGGGGTGTGGTGTGAGGGCCAACCACCCCTTCAGTGCCATGACCCGGGGTGTGAGGGCCGGGCTCGATTTCAGTGCCAGGAATCGGGGTGTGAGGGCCGGGCACCCTTTCAGTGCCATGAAACGGGGTGTGAAGGCCGGGCACCGCTACAGTGCTGTGAACTGGGGTGTGAGGCCCGGGCAACCCTCCAGCACCATGACCCGGGGTATGAGGGCCGGGCACCCCTTCAGTGCTATGACCCGGGGTGTGAGGGCCGAGCACCCTTTCAGTGCCATGACCCAGGGTGTGAGGGCCAGCCACTCCTTCAGTGCCATGACCCGGGGTGTGACCGCCGGGCACCCCTTCAGCCCCATGACCCGGGATGTGAGGGCCGGGCACTCGTTTAGGTCTATGGCCAGGGGTGTGAGGGCCGGGCACCCCTTCAGTGCTATGACCCGGGGTGTGAGGGCCGAGCACCCTTTCAGTGCCATGACCCGGGGTGTGAGGGCCAGCCACTCCTTCAGTGCCATGACCTGAGGTGTGACGGCCGGGAACCCCTTCAGCCCCATGTCCCGAGTTGTGAGGGCCGGCCACCCGTTTAGGTCTATAACCAGGTGTGTGAGGGCCGAGCACACCTTCAGGGCCATGGCCAGGGGTGTGACGGCTGGGCACCGCTTCAGTGACATGACCCGGGGTGTGAGGGCCGGCCACCCCTTCAGTGACATGACCCGGGGCGTCAGTTACGGGCACCCCTTCAGTGCCATGAGCCAGGGTGTGAGTGTCGGGCACCCCTTGAGTGCCATGAAACGGGGTGTGAGGGCCGGGCACAACTACAGTGCTATGAACCGGGGTGTGAGGGCCGGGCACCCCTTCACATGACACGGGGTGTGAGGGCCGAGCACCTGTTTAGGTCTATAACCAGGTGTGTGAGGGCCGGGCAGCGCTTCAGTGCCATGTCCCGGGGTGTGAGGGCTGTGGGGAGAACCCCCAGAAAAGAAGGAGCTGGTGTGTGTGTGTCGGGGGACCCCTTTAGTGCCATGAAACAGGGGTGAGGGCAGGGCACCCCTACAGAGCTATGAACCGCGGTGTGAGGGCCTGGCACCCCTTTAGTGCCATGACACGGGATGTGAGAGACGGGCACCCCTTTAGTGCCATGAAACGGGGTGTGAGGGCCGGGCACCCCTTTAGTGCAATGAAACGGGGTGTGAGGGCCGGGCACCACTTCACATGACACGGGGTGTGAGGGCCGGGCACCCTTCCATATGACACGGGGTGTGAGGGCCGGGCACCCTTTCAGTGCCATGACCCGGGGTTTGAGGGCCGGCCACCCCTTCAGTGCCATGAATCGGGGTGTGAGCGCCGGGCACCCCTTCAGCAATATGACGCGGGGTGTGAGGGCCGGGCTCGATTTCAGTGCCATGAATCGGGGTGTGAGGGCTGGGCACCCCTCCAGCACCATAACCCGGGGTATGAGGGCCGGGCACCCCTTCAGTGCTATGACCCGGGGTGTGACGGCCGGGCACCCTTTCAGTGACATGACCCGGGGTGTGAAGGGCGGGTACCCCTTCAATGACATGACCCGGGGTGTGTGGCCGGACACCCTTTCAGCCCCATGACCCGTGGTGTGGGAGGCCATCACTCCTTCATGCCATGACCTGGGTGTAGGGCTGGGCACTCTTCAGCCCCATGAGACCGAGGTGTGAGGGCCGGCCACCCGCTTTGGTAGGTCTATAACCAGGTGTGTGCAGGAAAGCCGGCACACCTTCAGTGCCATGGCCAGGGGTGTGATTTTGCCGGGCACCGCTTTCAGTGCCATGACGCAGGGTGTGAGGGCCGGGCACCCCCTTTAGTGCCATGAAACGGGGTGTGAGGCCGTGGCATCCCTTACAGAGCTATGAACCGGGGTGTGGAGGGCTGGGCACCCCTTACATGACACGGGTGTGAGGGCCTAGCACCTTTCCAGTGCCATGGCCCGGGGTGTGAGGGCCGGGCTCGATTTAAGTGCCATGAATTGGGGTGTGAGGGTCGGGTACCCTCCAGCACCATAACCCGCATGAGGGCCGGGGACCCCTTCAGTCGACCCGGGTGTGAGGGCCGGGCACCCCTTTCAGACACATGATTCAGGGTGTAGCGGCCGGGTACCCCTCTTCAATGACATGACCCGGGTGTGTGGGCTCGAACCTTCAGTGCCATGAACCGGGTGTGAGGGTCGGCAACGTTTAGGCTCCAGACCAGGGGTGTGAGGGCCGGGCATCTCAGTGCCATGGCCAGGGGTGTGACGGTCGCGCACCGATTCAGTGCCATGACCCGGGGTGTGATGGCCGGGCACCCTTTAGTGCAATGAAACGGGGTGTGAGGGCAGGCAACTACAGAGCTATGAACCGCGTGTGTGAGGTCGTAAGCAACCCCTTCACATGACACGTGGTGTGAGGGTCGGGCACCCTTTCAGTGCCATGAACTGGGTGGAGGGCTGGCACCCTTTTCAGTGTCATGAACCGGGTGTGACGGACGGGCACCCCTTCAGTTCCAGCGAACCAGGGTGTGAGGGCCGGGCACCCTTTCAGTGCCATGGAATCGGGGTGGAGGGCTCGGCACCCCTTCAGCACCATGACCCGGGGTGTGAGGGCCAACCACCAGTGCCATGAATCGGGTGTGAGGGCCGGGCACCCCTTCAGCACCATGACCCGGTGTGAAGGCCGGCACCGCTACAGTGTTGTGAACTGGGTGTGAGGCCGGGCACCCTTCAGCACCAGCGACCCGGGGTGTGAGGGCCGGGCTCGATTTCACAGTGCCAGGAATCGGGTGTGAGGGCCGGGCACCCTCAGTGCCATGAATCGGGTGTGAGGGCCGGGCCCCTTCAGCACCACATGACCGGGGTGTGAGGGCCAACCACCCCTTCGTGCCATGACCCGGGTGTGAGGGCCGGGCCTGATTTCAGTGCCAGGAATCGGGGTGTGAGGGCCGGGCACCTTTCAGTGCCATGAAACGGGTGTGAAGGCCGCTGATCCGGTGAGTCTCGGCAACCTCCAGCACCATGACCCGGGTATGAGGGCTGGGCACCCCTTCCGCGTTATGACCTGGGGTGTGAGGGCCGAGCACCCTTCAGTGCCATGACCCAGGGTGTGAGGGATCAGCCACTCCTTCAGTGCCATGACTGGGTGACGGCCGGCACCCCTTCTGCCCCATGACCCCGCCAGGATGTGAGGGTCGTGGCACCCGCTAGGTCTATGGCCAGGGGTGTGAGGGCCAAGCACCCCTTCAGTCTGGTGACCCGTGTGGTGTGGCCGAGACCCTTTCGAAAAGCTATGACCCGGGTGAGGGCCAGCCACCCCAGTGCGCCATGACCTGGAGGTGTGACGGCCGAACCCCTTCAGCCCCATGTCCCGAAAGATCTTCGTCCCCGTCCGCGGCCAGGGTGTGACGGCTGGGCACCGCTTCAGTGACATGACCCGGGTGTGAGGGGCCGGCCACCCTTCAGTGACATGACCTGGGCGTCAGTTACGGCACCCCTTCAGTGCCATGAGCCAGGGTGTGGAGGCAGTGGCCGGGCACCCCGGAGTGCCATGAAACGGGGTGTGAGGGCCGGGCACAAATCACAGTGCTATGAACCGGGGTGTGAGGGCCGGGCACCCTTTCACATGACACGGGTGAAGGCCGAGCACCTGTTTAGGTCTATAACCAGGTGTGTGAAGGCCGGGCAGTGCTTCAGTGCCATGTCCCCCGGTGTGAGGGCCGGGAACCCCCTGTAGTGCCATGAGCCGGGTGACGGCTGGGACTTTAGTGCCATGAAACAGGGGTGAGGGCCGGGCAACCCTACAGAGCTATGAATCGCGTGAGGGCCGGGCACCACTTCCTCATGACACGGGGTGTGAGGCCAGGCAGCCTCATATGACACGGGTGTGAGGGCTCGGCACCTTTTCAGTGCCATGAATCGGGGTGTGAGGCCCTGGCACCCTCCAGCACCATGATCCGTATGAGGGCCGGCACCCTTCAGTGCTATGACCCGTGGTGTGAGGGCCGGGCACCCTTTCAGTGACATGACACCGGGTGTGAGGTTCGGGCACCCTTTCAATGACATGACCCAGGGTGTGGGCAGGCACACACTTTCAGTGCCATGCAACTGAGTGTAGGCCTGCCTCTTCACCTGACTCCGGGTGTGAGGCAGGCAATACCTTCAGCCCCATGACCCGTGTAAAGGCCGGGCACTCGTTAGGTCTATGACCAGGGGGTGTGAGGGGCCGGGCACTGTTTAGGCCTATGACCAGTAGGCCGGGCAATCCCCATTTTCAAAGTATTTAATCCCCGCATGGCCGGGAACTGCTTCAACCCCATGACCCGGGTGTGAGGGTCGGGCACACCTTCAATGTGGACATGACCCGGGGGTTTGAGGGCCGGACACCCTTTCAGTGACATGGGACGGGTGGTAGTTCGGGCACACCTCCAGCAACGACCTGGGGTGTGAGGTTCCGGGCACACCTTCAGTGCCATGACGGGTGTGAGGGCCGGGCACCCCTTCCAGCACCATGATCCAGGTGTTAGGGCAGGGCTCGATTTCAGTGCTGCGAACTGGGGGTGTGAGGGCCGGCACCCCATCAGCACCATAACCCGGGGTGTGAGGTTCGGGCACACCTTCAATGACATGACTCCGGGTGTGAGAGGGCTGGGAACCCCTTTAGTGACATGACCAAGTGTGTGAGGGCCTGGCACCCCAGACACCCTCATGACCTCGGTTTTGAGGGTCGTGGGGACCTTTTCAGTGCCATGAACTGGTGTGAAAGCCGAGCATCCCTTCAGCACCATGACCTGGAGTGTGAGGGCCAGGCACCCTGCAGTGCCATGACCCTGGGTGTGAGGGCCGGAACCGTTTCAACCCCATGACCCGGTGTGAGGGCTGGGCACCCTTAGGTCCATGACCTGGGGTGAGGGCTGCACACTCTTCAGTGCCATGACCCGGGTGAGGGGCCGGGCACCCCTTCAGTGTCATGAACCGGGTGAGGGCCCGCACCCATTCATTGCCATGAAACGTGGGTGAGGTCCGGCACCCTACAGTGCTGGGTGAACTGGGGTGTGAGGGCTGGCACCCCTTCACATGACCCGGCTGTGAGGGTCCGGCACCACTTCAGTGAAATGAATTGGGGTGTGAGGGCCGGGCACCCCTTCAGCACCATTACCCAGAATGTTATGGCCGGGCTCGATTTCAGTGCCAAGAATCGGGGTGTGAGGGCCGGGAACCCCATCAGCACCATGACCCGGGGTGTGATGGTAGGGAACCGCTTCAACCCCATGATCCGGGGTGTGAGGGCCGGGCACCCCTCAGGCACCATGAACCGAGGTGTGAGGGCCGGGCACCCCTTCAGTGCCAGGAATCGGGGTGTGAAAGCCGGGAAACCCTTCAGCACCATGACCCGGGGTGTGAGGGCCAGGCACCCCTTCAGTGCCATGACCCAGGGTGTGAGGGCCGGGAACTGCTTCAACCCCATGATCCGTGGTGTGAGGGCCGGACACCCCTTTAGGTCCATGACCCGGGGTGTGAGGGCCGTGCACCCTTTAAGTGCCATGACCCAGGGTGTGAGGGAAGAGGACCCTTTCAGTGCCATGAATCGGGGTGTGAAAGCCGGGCACCCCTTCAGCTCCATGACCCGGGGTGTGAGGGCCAGGCACCCCTTCAGTGCCGTGACCCGGGGTGTGAGGGCCGGGCACCCTTCAGTGACATGTGACCCGGGGTGTGAGGGCTCTGGCATTTCAGCACCATGACCTGGGGGTGAGGGCCGGGAACCGCACAACCCCATGATCCGTGGTGTGAGGCTGGCATCCCTTTAGGTCCATGACCCGGGTGTGAGGGCTGGCATCTCTTTCAGGGTGCGATGAAACGGGGTGTGAAGGCCAGCACTTTGGTGCTGTGAACTGGGTGTGAGGGCCGTGAACCCCTTCAGTGACATGACCCGGGGTGTGAGGGCCGTGCACCCCTTTAGTGACATGACCCAGGGTGTGAGGGCCGGGCACCCCTCCAGCACCATGACCCGGAGTGTGAGGGCCGGGCACCCCTTCCGTGTCATGAACCGGGGTGTGAGGGCCGGGCACCCTTTCAGTGCCATGAATCGCGGTGTGAAGGCCGGGCACCCCTACAGTGCTATGAACCGGGTTGTGGGGGCCGGTCACCCCTTCAGTGCCATGAATAGGGGTGTGAGGGCCGGGCACCCCTTCAGTGACATGACCCTGGGCGTCAGGGCCGGGCAACCCTTCAGTGCCATAAGCCGTGATGTGAGGGCCGGCCACCCCTTTAGTGCCATGAAACGGGGTGTGAGGGCTGGGCACCCCTACAGAGCTATGAACCAGAGTGTGAGGGGCGGGCACCCATTCACCTGACACGGTGTGTGAGGGCCGGGCACCTTTTCAGTGCCATGACCCGGGTTATGAGGGCCGGGCACGCCTTCAGAGCTATGACCCTGGGTGTGAGGGCCGGGCATTTTTTCAGTGATATGACCCTGGGTGTGAGGGCCGGGCACCCCTTCAATGATATGACCCGGGGGGTGAGGGCCGGGCACTCCTTCAGTGCCATGACCCGGGGTGTGAGGGCCGGTCCCTCCTTCAGTGCCATGACCCGGGAGGAGAGGGCCGGGCACTCGTTTAGCTCTATGACCAGTTGTGTGAGGGCCGGGCATACCTTCAGTGCCATTACCCGGGGTGTGAGGGCCGGTCACTCCTTCAGTGCCATGACCCGGGGTGTGAGTGCCGGTCACTCCTTCAGTGCCATGACCCGGGGGTTGAGGGCTGGGCACTCGTTTAGCTCTATGACCAGGGGTGTGAGGGCCGGGCATACCTTCAGTGCCATGACCAGGGGTGTGACGGCCGGGCACCGCTTCAGTGCAATGACCAGGGGTGTTACGGCCGGACACCCCTTCAGTGATATGACCCAGGGCGTCACGGCCGGACACCCCTTCAGTGCCATGAGCCGGGGTGTGAGGGCCGGGCACCCCTTAAGTGCCATGAAACGGGGTGGGAGGCCCGGGCACCCCGACAGAGCTATGAACCGGGGTGTGAGGACCTAGCACCTATTCAGTGCCATGACCAGGGGTGTGAGGGCCCGGCACCCTTTCAGTGCTATGAATCGGGGTGTGATGGCCGAGCACCCCTTCAGCTCCATGACCGGTGGTGTGAGGACCGGGAACCGCTTCAACCCCATTACCCGGGGTGTGAGGGCCGGGCACCCCTTTAGGTCCATGACCCTGGGTGTGAGGGCCGTACACCCCTTCAGAGACATGACCCGGGGTGTAATGGCCGGGCACCTTTTCAGTGCCATGACCCGGGGTGTGAGGGCCGGGTACCCATTCAGTGCCATGAATCGTGGTGTGATGGCCGAGCACCCCTTCAGCTCCATGACCCGTGGTGTGAAGACCAGGAACCGCTTCAACCTCATGACCCAGGGTGTGAGGTCCGGGCACCCCTTTAGGTCCATGACCCTGGGTGTGAGGGCCGTACACCCCTTCAGAGACATGACCCGGGGTGTGATGGCCGGGCACCCCTTTAGGTGACATGACCTGGGTATGAGGCGGGCACCCCTCCAGCACCATGACCTGGGGTGTGAGGGCCTGGGTCACCCCCTCCAGCACCACATGACCCGTGTGAGCGCTGGGCACCCCACAGAAAGCATGAGCAGCCGGGGGTGGGGGGCAGGGCACCTCCTTCAGTAAAATCACCTGGGGTGTGTAGAGCTGGGCACCTTCATTGACAGGACCTGGATGAGGGGCCGGCACCTTTCAGTGACATGATCTGGGGTGAGGGCCGGGCACTTTCTCCAGAACCATGACCCGGTGTGAGGGTCGAACCCTTCAGTGCCATGACCTGGGTGGAGGGCCGGGCACCCCTTTCAGTGACATGACCCGGGGCTTGAGGCTGACACCCTCAGTGCCATGACCCGGGGTGTGAGGGCCGGGAACCCCTTCAGTGACATGACCTGGGGTGTGAGGGCCGGGCACCCCCTTCAGTGACATGACCCGAGGTGTGAGGGCCGGGAACCGCTTCAACCCCATGACCCGTGGTGTGAAGGCCGGGCACCTTTAGGTCCATGACCCGGGGTGTTAGGGCCGTTCACCCCTTCAGTTCCATGACCCGGGGTGTGAGGGCCGGGCACCCCTTCAGTGTCATGAACCGGGGTGTGAGGGCCGGGCACCCTTTCAATGCCATGAAACGGGGTATGAGGTCCGGGCACCCCTACAGTTCTGCAAACTGTGGTGTGAAGGCCGGGCACCCCTTCACATGACCCGGGGTGTGAGGGTCCGGCACCAATTCAGTGAAATGAATTGGGGTGTGAGGGCCGGGAACCCCTTGAGCACCATTACCCAGAGTATTAGGGACGGGCTCGATTTCAGTGCCAAGAATCGGGGTGTGAGGGCCGGGCACCCCATCAGCACCATGAACCAGGGTGTGATGGTCGGGAACCGCTTCAACCCCATGACCCGGGGTGTGAGGGCCGGGCACCCCTCAGGCACCATGACCCAAGGTGTGAGGGCCGGGCACCCCTTTAGGTCCATGACCCGGGGTGTGAGGGCCGGGGACCCTTTCAGTGCCATGAATCGGGGTGTGAAAGCCGGGCACCCCTTCGGCACCATGACACGGGGTGTGAGGGCCAGGCACCCCTTCAGTGCCGTGACCTGGGTGTGAGGGCCTGGCACTCTTCAGTGCCGTGACTGGGGTGTGAGGGCTGGCACCCTCCAGCACCATGAGAACCCGGGTGAGGGCCGGGAAACCGTCAACCCCATGACCTGTGGAGGGCCGGGCACCCTTCAGTGACATGACCCGGGGAGTCAGGCCGGCAACCTTCAGTGCCATGAGCCGGGATGGAGGCTGGCACCTTTAGTGTCATGAACGGGGTGTGAGGGTCGTGGGCACCCTTTCAGTGCCATGACCTGTGTGAGGGCCGGGCACCCTTCAGTGTCATGAACTGGGTGTGAGGGCTGGCACTCTTTCAATGCCATGAAACGGGGTATGAGGTCCGGGCACCCCTACAGTTCTGCAAACTGGGGTGTGAGGGCCGGGCACCCCTTCACATGACCCGGGGTGTGAGGGTCCGGCACCAATTCAGTGAAATGAATTGGGGTGTGAGGGCCGGGAACCCCTTGAGCACCATTACCCAGAGTATTAGGGACGGGCTCGATTTCAGTGCCAAGAATCGGGGTGTGAGGGCCGGGCACCCCATCAGCACCATGAACCAGGGTGTGATGGTCGGGCACCCCTTCGGCACCATGACACGGGGTATGAGGGCCAGGCACCCCTTCAGTGCCGTGACCCGGGGTGTGAGGGCCCGACACCCCTTCAGTTCCGTGTCCGGGGGTGTGAGGGCCGGGCACCCCTCCAGCACCATGAAATGGGTGTGAGGGCCGGGAACCGCGTCAACCCCATGACCCGTGGTGTGAGGGCCGGGCACCCCTTCAGTGACATGACCCGGGGAGTCAGGGCCGGGCAACCCTTCAGTGCCATGAGCCGGGATGTGAGGGCCGGGCACTCCTTTAGTGCCATGAAACGGGGTGTGAGGGCCGGGCACCCTTTCAGTGCGATGAAACGGGGTGTGATGGCCAGGCACCCCTACAGTGCTGTGAACCGGGGTGTGAGAGCCGGGCACCCCTTCAGTGCCATGAATAGGGGTGTGAGGGCCGGGCACCCCTTCAGTGACATGACCCGGGGAGTCAGGGCCGGGCAACCCTTCAGTGCCATGAGCCGGGATGTGAGGGCCGGGCACTCCTTTAGTGCCATGAAACGGGGTGTGAGGCCGGGCACCCTGCTAAGAGCTATGAACCAGAGTGAGGGCCGGGCACCACTTCACATGACACGGGGTGTGAGGGCCGGGCAGCCCTTCATATGACACGGGGTGTGAGGGCCGGGCACCTTTTCAGTGCCATGAATCGGGGTGTGAGGCCCGGGCACCCCTCCAGCACCATGATCCTGGGTATGAGGGCCGGGCACCCCTTCAGTGCTATGACCCGTGGTGTGAGGGCCGGGCACCTTTTCAGTGACATGACACCGGGGTGTGAGGTTCGGGCACCCTTTCAATGACATGACCCAGGGTGTGTGGGCAGGGCACACTTTCAGTGCCATAACCCGGAGTGTGAGGGCCTGTCACTCCTTCACTGCCATGACCCGGGGTGTGATGGCGGGGCACACCTTCAGCCCCATGACCCGGGGTGTAAAGGCCGGGCACTCGTTTAGGTCTATGACCAGGGGTGTGAGGGCCGGGCACTCGTTTCGGTCTATGACCAGGGGTGTGAGGGCCGGGCACCCCATTTTCAGCATGACCCGGGGTGTGATGGCCGGGAACCGCTTCAACCCCATGACCCGGGGTGTGAGGGTCGGGCACACCTTCAATGACATGACCCGGGGTTTGAAGGCCGGACACCCTTTCAGTGACATGGGACGGGGTGTGAGGTTCGGGCACACCTCCAGCACCATGACCTGGGGTGTGAGGTTCGGGCACACCTTCAGAGCCATGACCCGGGGTGTGAGGGCCGGGCACCCCTTCAGCACCATGATCCAGGGTGTTAGGGCAGGGCTCGATTTCAGTGCCAAGAACTGGGGTGTGAGGGCCGGGCACCCCATCAGCACCATAACCCGGGGTGTGAGGTTCGGGCACACCTTCAATGACATGACCCGGGGTGTGAGGGCCGGGAACCCCTTTAGTGACATGACCCGGGGTGTGAGGGCCGGGCACCCCTCAGACACCATGACCCGGGTTTTGAGGGTCGGGGACCTTTTCAGTGCCATGAATCCGGGTGTGAAAGCCGAGCATCCCTTCAGCACCATGACCCGGAGTGTGAGGGCCAGGCACCCCTGCAGTGCCATGACCCTGGGTGTGAGGGACGGGCATCCCTCCACCAAAATGACCCGGGGTGTGAGGGCCGGGAACCGTTTCAACCCCATGACCTGTGGTGTGAGGGCTGGGCACCCCTTTAGGTCCATGACCTGGGGTGTGAGGGCCGTGCACCCCTTCAGTGCCATGACCCGGGGTGTGAGGGCCGGGCACCCCTTCAGTGTCATGAACCGGGGTGTGAGGGCCCGGCACCCATTCATTGCAATGAAACGGGGTGTGAGGTCCGGGCACCCCTACAGTGCTGCGAACTGGGGTGTGAGGGCCGGGCACCCCTTCACATGACCCGGGCTGTGAGGGTCCGGCACCAAAACAGTGAAATGAATTGGGGTGTGAGGGCCGGGCACCCCTTCAGCACCATTACCCAGAGTGTTATGGCCGGGCTCGATTTCAGTGCCAAGAATCGGGGTGTGAGGGCCGGGAACCCCATCAGCACCATGACCCGGGGTGTGATGGTAGGGAACCGCTTCAACCCCATGATCCGGGGTGTGAGGGCTGGGCAACCCCTCAGGCACGCAACCGAGGTGTGAGGGCCGGGCACCCCTTCAGTGCCAGGAATCGGTGTGAAAGCCGGTCTTTCCAGCACCATGACCCGGTGTGAGGGCCAGGCACCCCTTCAGTGCCAGCGACCCGGGTGTGAGGGCCGGGAACTGCTTCAACCCCATGATCCGTGGTGTGAGGGGCTGACACCCCTTTAGGTCCATGACCCGGGGTGTGAGGGCCGTGCACCCTTTAAGTGCCATGACCCAGGGTGTGAGGGAAGGGGACCTGTGCGCCAAGGACCGGTGTGAAAGCCTTCGGCACCCCTTCAGCTCCATGACCTGGGTGTGAGGGCCAGGCACCCCTTCAGTGCCGTGACCCGGGTGAGGGGCTGGGCACCCCTTCAGTGACATGACCCGGGTGTGAGGGCCGGCATTTTCCGAAAGACCATGACCTGGGTGTGAGGGCCGAACCGCTGTCAACCCCATGATCCGTGGTGTGAGGGTCGGGCACCCCTTTAGGTCCATGACCCGGGGTGTGTGAGGGCCGGGCATCCTTTCAGTGCGATGAAACGGGGTGTGAAGGCCAGGCACCCCACAGTGCTGTGAACCGGGTGTGAGGGCTGTGCACCGCTTCAGTGCCATGAATATCGGTGAGGGCCGGCACCCCTTCAGTGACATGACCAGGGGCGCCAGGGGCTGGCAACCTTTAGGACCCATGACCCGGGTGTGGATAGGCCAGGCACCCTTCCGTGTCATGAACTGGGGTGTGGAGGGCCAGGCACCCTTCAGTGCCATGAATCAAGCCGTGGAAGGCCGGGCACCCCTACAGTGCTATGAACTGCTGTGGGGCCAACCACCTTCAGTGCCATGAATAGGGGGTGTGAGGGCTGGGCACCCTTCAGTGACATGACCCTGGGCGTCAGGGCCGGGCAACCCTTCAGTGCCATGGAACGGGAGGTGAGGGCCGGGCACCCCTACAGAGCTATGAACCAGAGTGTGAGGTGGGCTGGGCACCCCTTCACATGACACGGGTGTGAGGGTCGGCACCTTTTCAGTGCCATGACCTGGTGGTATGAGGGCCGGGCACGCCTTCAGAGCTATGACCTGGTGTGAGGGCCGGGCATTTTTTCAGTGATATGACCCAGGTGAGGGCCGGGCACCCCCTTCAATGATATGACCCCGGGTGAGGGCCGGGCACTCCTTCAGTGCCATGACCCGGGGTGTGAGGGCCGGTCCCTCCTCTTCAGTGCCATGACCCGGGAGGAGAGGGCCGGGCACCGGTTTAGCCTCTATGACCAGTTGTGTGAGTGGCCGCATACCTTCAGTGCGCCATTACCTGGGGTGTGAGGGCTGGTCACTCCTTCCAGTGCCATGACCTGGGTGTGAGGGCCGGTCCTCTTTCAGTGCCACCCGGAGGAGAGGGCCGGGCACCTGTTTAGCTCTATGACCAGGGGTGTGAGGGATGGCATACCTTCAGTGCCGGCCAGGGATGTGACGGCCGGGCACCGCTTCAGTGCCATGATCCGGGGTGTGAGGGCCGGGCACCCTTCAGTGACATACCCAGGGCGTCAGGGCTGGACACCCCTTTCAGTGCCATGAGCCGGGTGAGGGCCGGGCACCCCGCGCTAAGGAACGGGTGGGTGCCCGCACCCCCGACAGAGCCATGACCCGGGGGTGTGAGGGGCCTGGCACTTTCAGTGCTGGGCGAATCGGGTGTGATGGCTGAGCACCCCTTCAGCTCCATGACCGGTGGTGTGAGGACTGAACCGCCAACCCCATTACCCGGGTGTGAGGGCCGGGCACCCCTTAGGTCCATGACCCTGGGTGTGGGAGGGCCGTGCACCCTTCAGAGACATGACCCGGGTGTGATGGCCGGGCACCTCAGTGCCATGACCCGGGTGTGAGGGCTGGGCACCCATTCAGTGCCATGAATCGTGGTGTGATGGCCGAGCACCCCTTCAGCTCCATGACCGTGGTGTGAAGACCAGGAACCGCTTCAACCCCATGACCCAGGGTGTGAGGTCCGGCACCCTTAGGTGTACACCCGGGTGTGAGGGCCGCGGCACCTCTTCAGTGACATGACCTGGGGTGGGAGGGCCGGGCACCCTTAGTGACATGACCCGGGGTATGAGGGGCGGGCACCCCTCCAGCACCATGACCCGGGTGTGAGGGCTGTCACCCCTCCAGCACCATGACCCGGGGTGTGGAGCGCTGGCACCCCACGCGACATGAGCCGGGGTGTGTGGGGGCAGGGCACCCTTCAGTGAAATACCTGGGGTGTGAGAGCTGGGCACCTTCATTGACAGGACTCGGGGATGAGGGCTGGGCAATCTTTCAGTGATGGCGACTGGGGGTGTGAGGGCCGGGCACCTCCAGAACTATTAGACCTGGTGTGAGGGCTGGGAACCCCTTTCCAGTGCCATGACCTGGTGTGAGGGCCGGGCACCCCTTCAGTGACATGACCCGGGGTTTGAGGGCCGGACACCTTTCAGTGACATGACCCGTGTGAGGTCGGGTACACCTCTAAAGCACCATGACCCGGGGTGAGGGCTGGGCACCCCTTTAGGTCCATGACCCGGGGTGCAGGGCTGGAAACCGTTTCAACCCTATGACCCGTGGTGAGGGCTGGGACCCCCTTTAGGTCCACATGAGCCGGGTGTGAGGGCCGTGCACCCCTTCAGTGCCAAGCGACCCGGGTGTGAGGGCCGTTCCCTTCAGTGTCGAACTGGGTGAGGGCTGGCACTTTCAATGCCATGAAACGGGGTATGAGGTCCGGGCACCCTACAGTTCTGCAAACTGTGGTGTGAAGGCTGGGCACCCCTTCACATGAACGTGAGGTCCGGCACCAATTCAGTGAAATGAATTGGGGTGAGGGCCGGGAACCTTGTTAACCATTACCCAGAGTATTATACCGGCCTGATTTCAGTGCCAAGAATCGGGGTGTGAGGGCCGGGCACCCCATCAGCACCATGAACCAGGGTGTGATGGTCGGGACGCCTTCAACCCCATGACCTGGGTGTGAGGGCCAGGCACCCCTTCAGTGCCGTGACCTGGGGTGTGAGGGCTCGACACCCTTCAGTTCCGTGTCCGGGGTGTGAGGCCGGGCACCTCCAGCACCTGGAAATGGGTGTGAGGGCCGGGAACCGCTCAACCCCATGACCCGGGTGTGAGGGCCAGGCACCCCTTCAGTGACATGACCCGAGTCAGGGCCGGGCAACCCTTCAGTGCCATGAGCCGGGATGTGAGGGCCGGGCACTCCTTAGTGCCATGGGGTGTGAGGGCTGCCCTTTCAGTGCGATGAAACGGGGTGTGATGGCCAGGCCCTACAGTGCTGTGAACCGGGGTGAGGGCGGGCACCTTCAGTGCTGAATAGGGGTGTGAGGGCCGGGCACCCTTCAGTGACATGACCTGGAGTCAGGGCAGCACCAGCCAATGAGCCGATGTGAGGGCCGGGCACTCCTTAGTGCCATGAAACGGGGTGTGAGGCCGGGCACCCCTACAGAGCTTGAACCAGAGTGTGAGGGCTGGCACTTATCATGACAGGGGTGTGAGGGCCGGGACCTTTTCAGTGCCATGACCTGGGGTAGAGGGCCGGGCACGCCTTCAGAGCTATGACCCGGTGAGGGCCGGGCATTTTTCAGTGATTTGACCCGGGTGTGAGAGCCGGCCACCTTCAATGATATGACCGGGGTGAGGGCCGGGCACTCCTTCAGTGCCATGACCCGGGGTGTGAGGGCGGTCCCTCCTTCAGTGCCATGACCCGGAGGAGAGGGCTGCACTCTGCTTAGCTCTATGACCAGAGGTGTGAGGGCCGAGCATACCTTCAGTGCCATTACCTGGGGTGTGAGGGCCGGTCACCTTCAGTGCCATGACCTGGGTGTGAGGGCTGGTCCCTCCTTCAGTGCTATGACCGGGAGGAGAGGGCCGGGCACCTGTTTAGCTCTATGACCAGGGGTGTGAGGGACGGGCATACCTTTCAGTGCCATGGCCAGGGCGTGACGGCCGGGCACCGCTTCAGTGCCATGACCTGGGAGGGGCCGGGCACCTTCAGTGCCATGACCTGGGGTGTGAGGCTGTGAACCCCTTCAGTGACATGACCTGTGAGAGGCCGGGCACCTTAGTGACATGACCCGTGTGAGGGCCGGGCACCCCTCCAGCACCATGACCCGGAGGTGTAGGGCTGGGCACCCCTTCAGTGTCATGAACTGGGAGGAGGGGCAGGCACCCTTCAGTGCCATGAATCGGGGTGTGAAGGCCGGGCACCCCTACAGTGTGCTGTGAACGGGGTGTGAGGGCGGCACCTTTCAGTGCGATGAAACGGGGTGATGGCCAGGCACCTACAGTGCTGTGAACTGGGTGAGAGCGGCACCTTCAGTGCCATGAATAGGTGGAGGGCTGGGCACCCTTCAGTGACATGACCTGGGAGTCAGGCCGGGCAACCTTCAGTGCCATGACGGGATGTGAGGGCGGGCACTCCTTAGTGCCATGAAATGGGGTGTGAGGGCTGGGCACCCCCACAGAGCTATGAACCAGAGTGAGGGCTGGCACCCTTAACATGACACGGGTGTGAGGGCTGGGCACCTTTCAGTGCCATGACCCTGGGATGAGGGCCGGGCACGCTCAGAGCTATGAGACCGTGAGGGCTGGGCATTTTAGTGATTTGACCCTGGTGTGAGAGCCGGCCACCCCTTCAATGATATGACCTGGGTGAGGGCCGGGCACCTTCAGTGCCATGTCCTGGGTGTGAGGGCTGTCCTCCTTCAGTGCCATGACCCGGGAGGAGAGGGCTGGGCACCTGTTAAGCTCCAATGACCAGTTGTGAGGGCCGAGCATACCTTCAGTGCCATTACCTGGGGTGTGAGGCCGGTCACCTTCAGTGCCATGACCGGGGTGAGGGCCGGTCCCTCCTTCAGTGCCATGACCCGGGAGGAGAGGCCGCACTGTTTAGCTCTATGATCAGGGTGTGAGGGACGGGATACCTTCAGTGCCATGGCCAGGGCGTGACGGCCGGGCACGCTTCAGTGCCATGACCCGGGGTGGTGAGGGCCGCACCCCTTCAGTGCAATGACCCGTGTGAGGGCTGAACCCTTCAGTGACATGACCTGCCAGGGGTGGGCACCTTAGTGACATGACCTGGGGTGTGAGGGCCGGGCACCCTCCAGCACCATGACCGAGTGTGAGGGCTGGCACCCTCAGTGTTGCGAACCGGGTGAGGGCAGAGGCACCCTTTCAGTGCCATGAATCGGGTGTGAAGGCCGGGCACCCCTACAGTGCTGTGAACCGGGGTGTGAGGCTGGGCACCCTTTAGTGCCATGAAACGGGGTGTGAGGGCGGGGCAACCCTTCACATGATACGGGTGTGAGAGACGGCACCTTTTCAGTGCCATGACCCGGTGTATGAGGGCCGGCACGCCTTCAAGGCTATGACCCTGGGTGTGAGGGCCGGGCATTTTTTCAGTGATATGACCCTGGGTGTGAGGGACGGGCACCCCTTCAATGATATGACCTGGGGTGAGGGCCAGGCACACGTTTAGCTCTATGACCACGGGTGTGAGGGCCGGGCACCCCTTCAGTGACATGAACCATGGCGTCAGGGCCGGACACCCCTTCAGCACCATGACCCGGAGTATAAGGGCGGCACCCCTTCAATGACATGACCCTGGGTGTGTGGGGCTGGCACTCTTTCAGTGCCATGACCGGGGTGTGAGGGCCGGGCAACCCGTTTAGGTCTTTAACCAGGGGTGTGAGGGCTGGGCACACCTTCGGTGCCATGGCCAGGGTGTGACGCCAGGCACCGCTTCAGTGCCATGACCTGGGTGTGACGGCAGGCACCCTTTCAGCTCCATGACCCGGTATGTGAGGGTCGGCACCCCTTTAGTGACATGACCCGGGGTGTGATGTCCGGGCACCCCTCAGCTCCATGACCGGTATGTGAGGGCGGGCACCCCTCTACATCACGGCCCGGGTGTAGGGTCGGGCACCCCTTCAGTGTCATGACCTGGGTGTCAGGCCGAAGACCCTTCCAGAACTATGGCCCGGGTGTGAGGGCCGGGCACTTTCAGTGCCATGAATCGGGGTAGGGCCGGACACCACTTTAGGTACATGACCAGGGTGTGAGAGCCGGACAAACCTTCAGTGCCATGCACGGGTGTGAGGGCCGGGCACCATCCAGCATGACCTGGGAGGAGGGCTGCACCACTTCAGTGACATGACCTGGAGGTGAGGGCCTGGCACCTTTAGTGATATGACCCGGGTGTGAGGGGGCCGGGCACTTTCAGCACCATGACCCGGGTGAGGGCCGGGCACCCCTTCAGCACCATGACCTGGTGTGTGAGCACCCCTTCAGTTCCATGAACTGGGTGAGGCCGGGCACCCCTTCAGTGCCATGAACCGGGGTGTGAGGGCCGGCACTTTCAGTGCAATGAAACGAGGTGTGAAGGCCGGGCACCCTCCAGCACCATGACCCGGGGTATGAGGGCCGGGCACCCTTCAGTTCTATGACCCATGGTGGCGGGGCGGCACCTTTCATTGACATGACCCGTGTGAGGCCAGGCTCGATTTTAGTTCCATGAATCGGGGTGTGAGGGCCTGGCACTCGAGCACCATTACCCGGGATATGAGGCCGGGCACCTTCAGTGCTATGACCCCGAGGTGAGGGCCAGAACCCTTCAGTGACATGACCTGGGCGCCAGGGCCTGCACCCCTTCAGTGCGCATTAAACGGGGTGTGGCTGGCACCCTCCAGCACCATGACCCGGAGAGAAGGGCCGGGCACCCTTCCATGACATGACCTGGGTGGGGCCGGGTACCGTTTCAGTGCTATGACTGGGTGAGGGCTGCACACCTTCAGTGCTATGGCCAGGGGTGTGACGGCCGGGCACCGCTTACAGTGAGATGACCTGGGCGTCAGGGCCGGGCACCCCCAGTGCCGTGAACGGGTGTGAGGCCGGGCACCCTTCAGCACCTGACCCGGGTGTGAGGGCCGGCTCGATTTAGTTCCATGAATCGGAGTGGCCGGCATAAACGAGGTGTGAAGGCCGGGCACCCTCCAGCACCATGACCCGGGGTATGAGGCCGGGCTTTGCCAGTTCACATGACCCATGGTGTAAGGGCCAGGCACCCTTTCATTGGCCTGGCCAGGGTGTGAGGCCGGGCTCGTTACAGATTTCCATGAATCAGGTCTGAGGCCGGGGCATCCCTCGGCACCGTACCGGGATATGAGGGCCGGGCACCCCTTCAGTGCTATGACCCGGGGTGTGAAGACCAGAACCCCCTTCAGTGACATGACCCGGGGCGTCAGGGCCCAGCACCTTCAGTGCCGATAAACGGGGTGTGAAGGCACCCCTTCCAGCACCATGATCCGGGGTGGCAGGGGCCGGGCTCGATTTAGTTCCATGAATCGGGGTGTGAGGGCCGGGCATCCCTCGGCTTACCATTACCCGGGATATGAGGGCCGGGCACCCCTTCAGTGCTATATTTGGGTGTGAGGCGGACACCCTTTCAGTGA
>NW_024750815.1:0-12764 GCF_018991925.1 Homarus americanus
TTTTAATTCAGTACACGAACGTCCACTACTGCTTTCTGGTAATTATGTTAATAATTCGTGCATGCATGACACCATTCTTTTCATATTTTAATTATTTCCTAAGGACACACGTAACATATATTGAAATGGAAAATTATCCAAGATAACCATTGCTAATATTATAGTTGGCTTTCAAATTCGGTAACCGTGTATGAACTAATTTGACAAAGTACATTAAATTTTTTTTAGACTTTTGTGGCGCCAGCTGATCACTTAGTTCCCGACTCCGCTTGACTGCGTTGCAAACAATAGCTTAGTTTTAGGCCTCCAATTATATATATATATATATATATATATATATATATATATATATATATATATATATATATATATATATATATATATATATATATATATATTTCTAAGGAAGAAAAACACGAGATTCCCCAAAAGCGCTTTCGTGTAATTCACATCTTCAGGGGTGAGTACAGACTAGAGAGAGTAATACAATATATACCTGTATATATATATATATATATATATATATATATATATATGTGTGTAACAGAACAGATCTTGCATGAAGAATATTTATATATATAGGTAGAATATTTAGTAAGAGAGTATAAAAGAGAGGAAGATTTTGGTAGCGTGGCCGATGTTGGTTATTTACTCTGTCAATACACTTAACTTATCTTATGCGTCAACACACATCTATTACGTCTTAAGGGCGACTTCTCAAACACCACTTCGTTACAACTCTTTATTAATTACGAACATGACATGGACACATTAATAACACCTCCTATTGAAGTTACTAGGACACTATATTTACGTTACTACGACATCATATTATGTTACTAGACACCGATTCTCGGACACGAACATGAAATGAATACACTTCCCACGTAAGTAACTCATCCCATGGAAAGCTCTGACAAAAACTCACATGACCTGGGGGAGGTCTAGCAGGTGGTCCTGGGTTGTCTCTATGGGAGACTGCTTAGCTGAGCACCGGAGGGAAGTCGGGAAGGGAAGTCTTGCGTGACTCTCCTCCCGTGAGTGTGGGACTGGGCTGTGGTGAACCTCCTCCTCCAATCCCTGTGTGTCTCTCTCTCCCCGACTCTGACTCCCTCTCGCTGCTCCCCTGAGGGAGGGCTATGAGCGGGACTGGGGACGTTGTAGCTGGCCCTTCTTGGTTACAAGACACACTCTCTCTCTCTCTCTCTCACCCGAGGGAGGGTTACGACGTCCTATATATTGGGAGACGTCAGGTTGAGCTGATGGGGGGGGGCGGAGGGGGTGGGCAAAGGGTCTCCTTACGTTTGCCCTCGCTAATGTAGGGTCAGGTCTGGACTTTTTCTGAGACTATAAGTTGTTGTATATTCTGGAGAAATCTTCAGATGAATGCTTGCCTGTTAACATCGTTGGTGGGGCCGTGTGACATGAGAAGCTCTGGTTGATTTGTGGCCCCTTGACTTGGGCTCGAGGGTTACATTTTACCAGGCTAATCTGAGGTTAGGTCTGGGCTTTGTCTGAGATATACTGTAGTTGTGTATATTGGGAGAGAGTCGGCAGGTGCTTCTTACATGTTTGTTGGGGCCGTGTGACATGAGAAGGGGAGCTAGTTGATTTGTAACTCCTTGAGTGGCCGCGAGGGTTACCCTTACACTTGACCCCCCTAATGTCGGGTCAGGTCTGGACTGTTTCTGAGATGTAAGCTGTGGTCTGACAACCCATCACTACACCTCCCGCCAAGACCAAAGCTTTCATGCTCAGAGAACTGATTACACATTTAAAGTAGACAGTAACATCATGTGCAGTATCTAATATAGTCCCTGAGGCGATAATGCATCCTTACATTTTACAAATAATAACACTAGAGATGTATGTTTTTCTACTGGCATAGTTTGATCTGACAAAGCTTACTATACCTCCCGCCAAGATTAAAGCTTCTATGACAGGAGAAAAAAATAAAATACGTACACAGTAAGTGAACATAGAGTGAGTTAAAGATCCTTCATATCTAGCATAGTGTCCGAGGCAAACTTGCAAATCACATTCTACAAACAATAACAGGTGTTACATTGCCTAACCAATAGGGTGTGTCATACGGAGGCGAATTTTTTTTTTTTTTAGTTTGAAAAATCGGCCCATGGTATTAATGATGTACTTCTATGTGCAGAATCATGTGATATCTTCAGATTTGAAAAGTTTTCATTTTTTGCTCGGTAAATTTTAACTTGAAATCTTATAATTCAGTATTCCCACCCTTTTACCAACACCACTAATAGCTTATTTAAAAAAAGTAAAATAAATGTATCAGGTTAATTTATTAGGATGAAAATGATCCAGAATAATTGAAACGAATGATCTTGACATTTATTAAAATTTAATATTCAGCTAGAAAACAAAATCATCAAATAAAACCGGTTTTACTACTACGACTGCACCATAGAACATATGTCTTTCTTGCTTCTGTTTCTACTCATCACCTCCCTGCTGACCACCTGAGCTCGGGATGTTAGCCTTCCCTCCTCACCTGGCTGTACCGTGACTGGCCTAAACTCACTTGCTGTACAACGCTCTATACTCTGGGTGTGCGAGGGCCAGGCAGGGACATGCATGGGGATGTCCAGGAAAGCTCTGACTTGAACATTGGTGAGGCTGCAGGTAAGAGGAGGCTCACTGCCAGCCTGGATGTTATCCAGATCTATGAGATCAGTGAGGGTCTTGGCACCTAGATTGACTTCAGGAGTCTTCCTGACCCTGAAGGAATCGTCACCAACTGATTCGTCATGCCCAGATCCTCTCATAAGTCTCATATTCAAGATCTTTTTGACTGCCACTCTTCTCTCCTCCTCATCCTTACTGCAGAGCATTGTCTGCAGAACTGCCTCGGGATGAGCATACCAGGAAGATCTCCTCACAGTCTGCTCCACAATCTGAACAACCTTCCTTGGCTGACTCCTCAGGAGCTCAAGCTGGAAGAGAACATGCCTCGGACCTTCGGAGAACGATGACTTGACCTTGGTGTTGAACCAATTTGACAAGTAGACACTCACGATAGATTGGACAATAAGTCTCAGGTTGTGAAGCTGGTTCCCTTTCAGTTTATGATGAGCGACCCAAATTCTGCAGAACCTGAGAGCCGTTGTGAGCCACCTAGAATGTGAGACTGGACCTATCTGCAGGTAAACAAGTCTATCAGGCATGACCCCAGTTTTGATGGCACTGCAAATCATGTAACCATAGTACTGGTCAGTACTCAGGTCGTCAATGACAGTATGTGCAAGCTCAACGAGTGGAGGGCCAACTGTGATTTTTCAAAGCTCGGATTTATTTCTAACTCAGTGGCAGAGTCCAGCATCTTGCCAAGAGGACCAGACCATCTGTTGTTTGAAAGAGTCTTGCCATCCAGCTCCTGGATCAGATGTCTGAGTGGCAACTCGTTGGTGTGGAGGTCACAAACAATCCAGACCAGCTTCCTCCCAATCTTCCGCTCTATCCACTGTATGACCCCCCTTGCCACCCTGTGTTCGTGTTGGTGCTGTCCCCTCCAATGGCCTGCAGGGTCTGGTCTACGTTCCTCTCTCTGAGCCAGTTCACAATGTTATCTGCCACTATCTCCGCTGGTTTCCTGATGTCATCTTTCTCTGGAGTGAAATGCCACAAATGTTCCCTCCTGGTTTCACTCACAGCATAGTGTTCCTCCTTCTGCCATGGCGGGGAACAACTTGTCAGAATCTCCAACTTTCATGAACACTTTGGTAGCCATCCCTTCTCCCATCAAAGAACAAACAATTGATTCCATTTTCTCTTATTCCCTTATCAAACTCCTCTTCTAGGTTACTGACAAGTTTCTCCTGAGCTCTCCTTACTTTGTTATGATCTATCACCAGGTGAACATCATCAGGTGTTATCAAACCACCGTCAATCCAGGCAGCTGTTGCTATCTCTGCAGTTTCTCTGAGACCAGTGTGGTGTCGCATGCTGGCCAGAGCTATGCTCAGGATATCTTTCCTATTTCGAATCTTATGCCTGGAAGGTTTGGGATCATTATTTTCTGGGTTAGGGACAAAGTCACCATTCTCCTGGTCAGCACTCGGATCAGCCATGGGGAAGTCATTAAACTCTGAATCAGCTTGGCTCCAATCATCGGCCTTTTTTACCTCACCCTGGGCCTTCTCAAGTCTCTTTTCCTCGGCAACTCTTCTCCTCTTCTGTCTCTCTGTGGCAGCCTCCTGTCTCTTGGACTCCTGGAATATCTTGGCCAAGAAATCATAGGAAGCCCTACCAGTCTTCTCTCTCTGTGCTTTGACAAATGTAGTTCGATCTGAGAATCTTCAGTTCACGCTTGCAAATACAGAGATGTGGGCCTCCAGTTACAGTCTGTCGCATCAAACTCAGGACATGAGAACAATTGGGCATTTGCAAGTAATTATGTCAATCTTGGTCCAGTTAGCAGCAAAGCTGTCCTTAACTGCAAGTTTTCACTCTCCCAAAGAGATATCTCTTGCCTTTTCCCAACTGGCTAGCAGTCTCTCACTAATCTTCTTCTGACTTGTTATGACCAGGAGAGGCTTGAACTGGCGTTAGCCAGAGTGTACTGTGCCAAGACAGCTTTGGTCATATCACTGGCAATGTCTTTGTTTATGTAAGTTCTTTGGTTCTTTTCACTGATTTGCCTGATTAAAACACCGTATCTCAAAGCATCTCTCAATGTAGGCAACTCCGACTTCAGGAGCTCTCTCCCAGACCCAAGATAGTGACTGAGATGGCTGGATTTTTGGTTCCTCGTCCTGACACAAGCAGCCATCGCAAATATTATCAATCTTATAAATGCATCAGAATCTGAAACAGAAAAAAAATATTGTTAGTTGGGTTGTTAAAGAATGAAGTCAGAAAGCAATGTTCACTATTTAATTGTAATGCACTAATGCAGCTGTACGTTAGATTTTCGATAAATTTCACGCTAAAATTTACCTAGCAAAATATTGAAACTGAAATTATTTTCTGTTTATATACACTAAAATCTACCAAAAAAGTGATGGGCCATTAGTTTTAGCTGATCTTCCCTCCTATGACACACCCTAATATATATATATATATATATCTTGATAAAATCACACGGGAAAAGGGAAACAACGGAGCACCTTAGCTTTCGTCTTTATTCAAGACATCTTCAGAGGCAACAGGATTACATGGACAGAGAGAGGCTTAAATATACAGGGTGACCTTAAAAACATGAGGGCAGGTCATAATGATGTCATCCACTGATCCCCAGACCAACACACACGTAGAGGAGCTTAAGAGAAGGGGGGTGACGTGACTAGTCAGGTCAGGTCAAAAATAAGGGAACCCACTAAATAACTATCATGCATCTAGATCAAAGGTTTTCAAAGCAATTTTAGCCTTGGGCCACTGATAAATAAATTTATGTAACATATTATCAGTTTTGAACTGACCATCACTAAGGTTTAATGATATTAATTCCTTAATCAAACTACCTTCAACCAGAAGTCTTTCTGTGACACAAGATGATTTAAATACTTCTAAGCTTTTTTCCCAAGCAATGGGATGATTATTATTCCTAACATGAACGAATAAACACTGCTTTCAGATGCTGTTCTGATATTATACTTATGTTGTTTGATTCTGAGCTGCAGTGTTTTTCCTGTATGTCCTACATAATTACCATTACATTTGCTACATGGAATACAATAAACACTTCCATTTACATTCAAACTTGGGCTATTTCTTATTAACATATTGGTAATGGTTGAGTCATACATGAAAACAATATTAATATTTAGAAGCTTGAGGGACCGAACTAACGGGACAAATTCATTACGATAGGGCAGAGTCATAATATTCTTAAGTGTAGGAATTTGCCTGGTTTGAGAGGAATGAAAGGATTTTTTAGCCCCTTTAAAACAACGATCAACAAACACAGAAGGGTACCCGAGTTTCTGTGCAATGGAACGAATGTGTTTCAATTCATCGTCAATAAATTCAGAGTCACAAATACGCAGACATCTTAAGAACATAGCAGAAAAGACTTACATTTTGGTAGACTCCAGGTGATTCGATAGAAAGTGAATGAAACTGTCTACCTGTGTGGGCTTTCTGTATACCTTAAATTTGTAGTTTTGGCCATTTCTCATGATAAGCATACCAAGGAATGGAAGGGATCCATTTATTTCTCTTTCAATTTTGAATGTGATACTTGGGACAATATCATTAAGCTTGTCTAAAAATTCCAATGTGTCACTGTTTCTAGGCCATATATATATATATATATATATATATATATATATATATATATATATATATATATATATATATATATATATATATATATATATATTTTTTATATATATATATATATATATATATATATATATATATATATATATAAATATAGTATATATATATATATATATATATATATATATATATATATATATACGTATATATATATATATATATATATATATATATATATATATACATATATATACATATATATAATCAACACCTCAACCCGCCAGGATTCGAACCCACGACCCACTAGCCCATGACTGTGACCGGGGAACGCTAACCGCTGGACCACCGGTTAGCGTTCCCCGGTCACAGTCATGGGCTAGTGGGCGGTGGGTTCGAATCCTGGCGGGTTGAGGTGTTGATTTTATGTAGAAGTCCGCGTGCTATTGGGCTAATGAAATATATATATATATATATATATATATATATATATATATATATATATATATATATATATATATATATATATATATATATATATATATTTGCATATATATATATATATATATATATATATATATATATATATATATATATATATATATATATATATATATATATATATTTTTATATATATATATATATATATATATATATATATATATATATATATATATATATATATATATTCACATCTTCAGGGGTGAGTACAGACTAAAGAGGAGTACAAAACAAGGTGTATATATACAGAGGAGGGTGAGACCAGGTCCACAATGGTCAGGTATTAGGTAATGACCCTACTAATCTTTAAATAGCACACAACGGTTGGTGGTCAGGTCAGATGGTAAGGTGACCCAACCTTCTCACCTGGTTACAAATCATCTTAATTACAAAATTGTCCAGTTTGTACATGCCATATATATATATATATATATATATATATATATATATATATATATATATATATATATATATATATATATATATATATATATATATATATATATATATATATATATATATTTATATATATATATATGTATATATATATAATTATATATATATATATATATATATATATATATATATATATATATATATATATATATATATATATATATATATATAGATATATATTGGCATATCTGCATAGACCACAACATAAGTAAATTTGCTGATGACACTAAAATAGGACGTGTTATTAAATCTGACGAGGACTCCACAAAACTACAGGAAGATCTAAACAAATTTTTCGAATGGTCTGAAAAATGGCAGATGAAATTAAACGTGGACAAATGTAAAGTACTCAGTATAGGAGATGTAAACAGGGAAACCAGTTACCATATGAACAACGATGCCATTGAGAAATCCGACTGAGAGAGAGATTTAGGAGTAATGATAAGTAAGAACCTTAAGCCAAGTAAACAATGTGTATTTGCTCGAACAAGGCTAATAAAGTACTTGGGTTCATACAAAGGAGTGTTAGTTACAAGACTAGCGAGGTCATTCTAAAACTATATCTTGTGCTTGTGAGACCTCACTTGGATTACACAGTTCAATTCTGGTCACTGTATTACAGAATGGATATAGAATCCTTGGAAAGAATTCAGAGGAGAATGACAAGGCTAATCGTGGGCATTAGGAACCTTGAGTACAGAGACAGGTTAAAGCATCTTAATTTGCACTCCCTCGAGAGACGTAGAGCGAGGGGCGACCTGAAAGAAGAACTGGAACGCCAAAATAGGTGGATGAAGATTGAAGAAGTCATTAAGATAAAGGACTATACTCATGTTTTTAAGATTACTTTTGAAGAAGTGTCAATGGCTGAGAAAGTTTTACAACAGGGCGTTCTAATATTCAACATGTCAGTCACACCACATCAAATAAAGAAGGAGACATTCATCAGTCTGCAAACTTGCTTCTCCTGCTACAAATATGAAGAACACACAACGAGAGACTGTCCGGAAAAAGAAAAAAAGTACTGCTCAGATTGTGCAGGCGACGACCATACCTACACTGAATGTAAGAATACACATGTTGGCTGTCTCAACTGTAAGAGAAACGGGAATGCATACATAGGACATAGGACGTTAGCAATGGCATGCCCAATAAAAAACACATGATAAAGTACAAGGAACAAGAAACAAGGAAAAAGGAACAAGACAAGAAGGATACGACATACGTTGAAATAGCAAAGAGAGCGGTCCAAGAGGCTCATAGACCAGAATCCACCATATTAAACCTAAGTGAGCCAATACATGATAAGGTAATGATTAGTATGATCCATGCACATTTGCACAATATCATTGTACCCGGATCATACAATGAGGAATTAAGGAAAATGTTTAAATTGAATAACCTACCAGAGATGATATTTCCAGAGAATCCACAATCCGAAAAACTATTTCAGGCAACATATGCAAGCGAACTGAGAGAAAGACTACATCTAGACGAACAAAGGTTTGAGCAAGAAGCAACAGCTGATACACAAGGAACACAAGCGACTGATAGAGATCCCAGACAAATGACTAGAAGTGACAAAGAGAAGATAGAAATAACAAAAGGACAGACTATAAGACAAAGGAGTAGGAGGAGAGAAGATAAGATGGAAACTGATCACAATATACAACCTGAATCTGCTGAAGAAATTGGATTAAAAGTTATCACTACAACAAAACATGGAATCCCAACATCGAGACCAACAGGAGGGACAATAGTAAAAACTGTGAAGGAGGGATATACAAGTGGACATATCAAGAAAAATCCCTAAGTGAAGATTATGTCTGGTCACTAATTACTACGGACAAACTAAAGATTACGGCCAAAGACTTTAAAATAGTAGACCCGTCAGAGTATAGAAGAGTCAGAAGCGGGAAACAGGATGATAGGTCTCCACTCCAACTGCCACAATCCAAGTATAAGAAATAATGGACAATAGACAAACAGTAAGAACTTTAAGAATAATACAACACAACGTAAGAAACTGGAAGACCGAGAGAATTAACCTAAGTAATATATATCAAGAAATTGACCCTGACATTATACTAATAAACAGTCACGGTGAGACAGAAAACAACAACATAAAACTCTTTACCTATTATGTAAACCAAAGAAATAAATCGGGCGAGAAAAATGACGGAGTAGCGATAGCGGTAAAAAGAAACTTAAAATTTAAACTAATTGATGACTTCCAGGATGAATTTCTAGCAATAAAAATAAATACAACTCAAGGAGACGTAATTATTGCTACTACTTATCTCCCACCGAGACGACCCTACTTACCTATAGAAGACCTATTAAAATTGGCTAACAATAGTCATCCGATGTACATCTTAGGAGACTTTAACGCCGGACATAGGATTTTTGACAATACAAATAATAACGTCGTGGGAAACGCCCTTAATCAATTAATAAATTTTGGGAAAATCAATCATCTGGGTCCTAACTTTCCAACCTGGAGAAATCACAATACACAATCGACACCAGACAAAATTTTTACCAACAACAAAGCCTTTTTCAATTACCATATAATACAGGGACCTCTTACAGGCAGTGACCATCTGCCAATTATACTAACACTGTCAACAAGTCCCATACAGATACCAATAAGAAAGAGACTGAAAATGAGTAAAACAGATTGGGACAGCTTCAAAGACGACTTAAGTAATCACCACTCGATTAACCTACAAGGGAAAACAACAGAAGACATAGACTCAGAAATGGACAGACTGCACTCAGCAATAAAAACATCTATAACCAAACACACTCCTACTTCACACTTTAGAACATTACCCAACAACAGACTACCAGAAGAAGTTAAATTAATCCAGACCTATTACAATGAAATAAACAGGTATATGGAAGACACGGCAGTAACAGATGGCTATATACGACACAGACAGCACTACAGATAAAATTAAGAGACGCATGTAAGGAAGCAAACAATAAAAAATGGAATGATATTATAATGGCGGCTGACATGACTAAAGACACAAAAACATTTTGGACTTCCATAAACAAGATGATGGGGCACAACAAGCAAAAAACACCATACATTAAAGACCAAAATGGAACCAAATTGCACGAGGAAAATGAACAAGAGTCAGCATTCAAAAGGGAATGGGTAAAAGTTTTTAAAATATCAGATGAGGAAAATGAAGATTTTGATAGTGAACACGAAGAAAGGATAGAAGAAGAAATGGGAAGACAAATACATAGAATCACCCCAAGGCAATATATAGACTATAACTTATTACCTAATAATCAAATAATAACCATGGGAGAAATGATGCACTGTCTGAGGAAGTTTAAGGAAAAAGCCCCTGGGCTCACAGGTATTACACGAAATATGATCATGAATCTACCTGAAAACATTTTAAAAACACTATTAAACATTTATAACACATGCTTAATAACTGGTTACTTTCCAGACAAACTAAAATATGCTAAAATTATATTTATTCCTAAGGAGGGTAAGGACAATAAGGAAATATTAAACTACAGGCCAATATCTTTGTTAGAAATTACCGGGAAACTATTGGAAAAATTTTTAAATTCAAGATTTATAGCCTTTTAACACAACATGGGAAAACTAACAACAGACAACATGGATTTATGCCCAATAGAAATACCCTAACTGCAATAGCTACAATAACGGAAATAATTGCAATAGGAAAAAGCAAGGGTAACCAGATCAATATAATTTTAAGGGATGTTTCTAAGGCTTTTGATAAAGTTTGGCATTTAGGCTTAAAATATAAAATATTAAAACTGGGACTTAATGAATACTTGCTAAGAATATTGTGTAACTATTTAGATGATAGGAGAGCACAAATTCAAATTGGAAACTTTATGGGAACTATGTTTAATCTTGAGAGTGGAGTACCTCAAGGAGGATGCCTTTCTCCAACACTATATACAATTTATACTTCAGACACACCTCAACCTACCCCCTTTAGCGAATATGTAATGTTTGCTGATGATATTACTCAAATAGTATCATACACAGGAAAATCAACCCAATTTATGGCACTCTACACGGTAAGAGCGATAAAAAACATAAATGATTTTGAGAAAAAATGGAAAATCAGGACAAATAAGAACAAATTCAAGATAATACCAATAGCCAAGATTAAAACAAGTCCAGTAATAGTCGACCCGGAACTATACCCATACGACACTGAAGGCAGGATGCTTGGATTAAAACTAACAAAAAGAGGATATATAACATACTTAAAAGATAAAGAACGACAGGCAAGAATAAGATTATCAAAAATAAAACGCTTTAAGAACATTAGTATTAATAACAAGAGAAAGATATATATTGCCCTTGTCAAATCAATTATGGACTACCCACCCATCCCATTGAACACCCTTAGTAAAACGTGCATTAAAAGGTTACAAACAGTACAAAATATAGCCCTTAGATTTATATATAACATAAAATATACAGACCACATCAGTAATGAACAGCTACACAAGAGAGCAAATCTCTCAGCAATCAATGTAGATATACACAACAAAGCTGTAAATATTTGGAAAAAAGTGACTGAACTTAACACAGAAACATATCAAAACTGGATAAATAATATAGACAACGAAGAATTCCAAGAACACAGTTGGTTTAAATCAGCCAGGAAGAAAGTAATTGAACCATCTCCTGCCCCAATACACATATAAAACCTTAATAGAGAGAATAAAAGATGAGAGTGACCTACCAGCTCCATTAAGAACCTGGCAGGCCTCTCCATACAGTGTACCTTTAGACTAACATAACTAATATTTAACAATTAACATTTAACATTGAACTAACATCTTAGCAAAAAAAAAAAATGTGATTATCCTCCCAGCTACACAAGGACCTGGGCGGGCTCACTAACTCCGAAAAAAATAAAATAAAATAAAATAAAATAAAATAATATATATATATATATATATATATATATATATATATATATATATATATATATATATATATATATATATATATATATATATATATATATATATATATATATATATATATATACTAATAATAATAATGTGATTACCCTCTCAGTTATATCAGCCAGGAAAAATATAATTGAACACCTCCTGCCTCAATATACACATTTCTACATAAAACATTACAAGAGGAATAAAGATGAGAGTGACCAACCAGCTCCACTAAGAACCTGGCATACAGTGTACCTTTAGACTAACACAACTAACACTTAACTAACACCAAAAAAAAATGTGACTACCCTCCCAGTTACACAAGGACCTGGGCGGGCTCACTAACTCCAACAATAACAAAAATAATAATAATAAGCAGCATTATATAAATAAACCAATATTAATACAAAGGTCTGACGACCCAAGGGAGCAGAACAAAGACAAAACACCAATAAGAAAGATAAAGCGATCTGGTTGAGCCCAGATTCTTTCTACTCCTACTGTATTTCAGTTTCACCACTTTTTCTTCAATTCCTAATAATCTTCTTTCACCTCTTAACTAATGACTTCGTATCGTATCGTAA
>NW_024750816.1:0-9610 GCF_018991925.1 Homarus americanus
ACACCTCTGACAATCCCAGGTACTCATATGACACTCTCAGGTACATCTCTGACACTCCCAGGTACACCTCTGAAATTCCCAGGTACACCTCTGACACTCCCAGGAACACCTCTGACACTCCCAGGTACACCTCTGACACTCCCAGGTACACCTCTGACACTCCTAGGTACTCCTCTGTCACTCCCTAATACACCTCTAACACTCCCAGGTGCACCGCTGACACTCCCAGGTACACCGCTGACACTGTCAGTTACACCTCAGACAATGCCAGGTACACCTCAGACACAGCCAGGTACACCTCAGACACTCCCAGGTACATCTCAGACACTCCAAAGGTTCACCTTTGACACTCCCAAGTGCACCTCTGACACTCCTAGGCACACGTATGACACTCCCAGGTACACCTCAGACACTCCCAGGTACATCGCTGACACTCCCAGATACACCTCTGACACTCCCAAGTACACCTCTGACATTCCCAGGTACACCTCTGACACTCCTAGGTACACCTCTGACACTCCCAGGTACACTTCTGACACTCCCAGGTACACCTCCGACACTCCCAGGTACACCTCTGACACTCCCAGGTACACCTCTGATACTCTAAGGTACACCTCTGACACTCCCAAGTACACCTCTGACACTCCCAAGTACACCTCTGACACTCCCAGGTACACCGCTGACGCTGTCAGTTACACCTCAGACAATGCCAGGTACACCTCAGACACAGCCAGGTACACCTCCGACACTCCCAGGAAGACTTCTCACACCTCCAGGTACACCTCCGACACTCCCAGGTACACTTCTCACACTCCCAGGTACACCTCCGACACTCCCAGGTACACCTCTGACACTCCCAGGTACACCTCTGACACTCCCAGGTACACCTCTGACACTCCAAGGTACACCTCTGACACTCCCAGGTACACCTCTGACACTCCCAGGTACACCTCCGACACTCCCAGGTAAACCTCCGATACTCCTAGGTACACCTCTCACACTCCCAAGTACACCTCTGACACTCCCAGGTATTCCTGTGACACTCTCAGGTACATCTCTGACACTCCCAGGTACACCTCTGAAATTCCTAGGTACACCTCTGACACTCCTAGGTACACCTCTGACACTCCAGGAGTACACCTCCCTGACCTCCAGGTACACCTTTGACACTCCTAGGTACTCCTCTGTCCTCCTAATACCCCTCTAACACTCATAGGTGCACCGCTGACACTCCCAGGTACACCGCTGACACTGTCAGTTACACCTCAGACAATGCCAGGTACACCTCAGACACAGCCAGGTACACCTCAGACCCTCCCAGGTACACCTCAGACACTCCAAGGTTCACCTCTGACACTCCCAAGTGCACCTCTGACACTTTTAGGCACACGTCTGACACTCCCAGGTAAACCTCAGACACCCCCAGGTACATCGCTGACACTCCCAGATACACCTCTGACACTCCCAAGTACACCTCTGACATTCCCAGGTACACCTCCGACACTCCCAGGTGCACCTCCGACACTCCCAGGTACACTTCTCACACTCCCAAGTACACGGCCGACACTCCCAGGTACACCGCTGACACTCCCAGGTACACCTCTGACAGTCCCAGGTACTCCACTGACATTCCGTGGTACACCTCTGACACTCCCAGGTACACATCCGACACTCCCTAATACAAATCTAACACTCCCAGGTACTCCTGTGACACTCCCTGGTACTTCTCTGACACTCCCAGGTACACCTCAGACACTCCCAGGTACACCTCAGACACAGCCAGGTACACCTCAGACACTCCCAGGTACACCTCAGACACTCCAAGGTTCACCTCTAACACTCCCAAGTGGACCTCTGACACTCCAAGGCACACGTCTGACACACCCAGGTACACCTCAGACACTCCCAGGTACATCGCTGACACTCCCAGATACACCTCTGACACTCCCAAGTACACTTCTGACATTCCCAGGTACACCTTTGACACTCTTAGGTATACCTCCGATATTCCCAGGTACACCTCCGATATTCCAAGGTACACCTCTGATACTCCCAGGTACACCTTTGAGACTCACAGGGAGTCCACTGACACTCCCTGGTACACCTCTGACAATCCCAGTTACACCTCCGACACTCCCAGTTACACACCTGACACTCCTAGGTACACCTCTGACACTCCCAGGTACACCTCTGATACTCCCAGGTACACCTCTGACACTCCCAGGTACACCTCCGATACTCCCAGGTACACCTCTGATACTCCCAGGTACACCTCTGACACTCCTAGGTACTCCTCTGACACTCCCTGTTTCACCTCTGAGACTCCCAGGTACACCTCTGACACTCCCAGGTACACCTCCGATATTCCCAGGTACTCCTGTGACACTCTCAGGTACATCTTTGACACTCCCAGGTACACCTCTGAAATTCCCAGGTACACCGCTGACACTCCCAGGAACACCTCTGACACTCCCAGGTACACCTCCGACACTCCCAGGTACACCTCTGACACTCCTAGGTACTCCTCTGTCACTCCCTAATACACCTCTAACACTCCCAGGTGCACCGCTGACACTCCCAGGTACACCGCTGACACTGTCAGTTACACCTCAGACAATGCCAGGTACATCGCAGACACAGCCAGGTACACCTCAGACACTCCCAGGTACACCGCTGAACCTCCCAGGTACACCTCTGACACTCCTAGGTACACCTCTGACAGTCCCAGGTACTCCACTGACATTCCGTGGTACACCTCTGACACACCCAGGTACATCGCTGACACTCCCTAATACACCTCTAACACTGCCAGGTACTCCTGTGACACTCCCTGGTACTTCTCTGAAACTCCCAGGTACACCTCAGATACTCCGAGGTACACCTCAGACACAGCCAGGTACACCTCAGACACTCCCAGGTACACCTTAGACACTCCAAGGTTCACCTCTGACACTCCCAAGTGCACCTCTGACATTCCTAGGCACACGTCTGACACTCCCAGGAACACCTCAGACACTCCCAGGTACATCGCTGACACTCCCAGATACACCTCTGACACTCCCAAGTACACCTCTGACATTCCCAGGTACACCTCTGATACTCCTAGGTACACCTCCGATATTCCCAGGTACACCTCCGATATTCCAAGGTACACCTCTGATACTCCGAGGTACACCTTTGAGACTCACAGGGACTCCACTGACACTCCCTGGTACACCTCTGACAATCCCAGTTACACCTCCGACACTCCCAGTTACACCCCTGACACTCCCAGGTACACATCTGACACTCCCAGTTACACCTCTGATACTCCCAGGTACACCTCTGACACTCCCAGGTACATCTCCGATACTCCCAGGTGCACCTCTGATACTCCCAGGTACACCTCTGACACTCCCAGGTACTCCTCTGACACTCCCTGTTTCACCTCTGAGACTCCCAGGTACACCTCTGAAACTCCTAGGTACACCTCAGATATTCCCAGTTACACCTCTGACACTCACAGGTACACCTCTGACACTCCCAGGTACACCTCTGACACTCCCAGGTACACCTCTGACACTCCTAGGTACTCCACTGACATTCCCTGGTACCTCTGACACTCCCAGGTAAACGTCCGACACTCCCAGATACACCTCCTGACACTCCCAGGCACACCTCTGACACTCCCAGGTACACCTCTGACCTCCCAGTACTCCATTGACTCCCTGGTGCTCCCTGCCATTCCCTGGTACCTCCGATATTCCCAGGTACACCTCTGACACTCCCAGGTACACCTCTGACACTCCCAGGTACACCTCTGACACTCCTAGGTACTCCTCTGTCACTCCCTAATACACCTCTAACACTCCCAGGTGCACCGCTGACACTCCCAGGTACAACGCTGACACTGTCAGTTACACCTCAGACCATGCCAGGTACACCTCAGACACAGCCAGGTACACCTCAGACACTCCCATGTACACCTCAGACACTCCAAGGTTCAACTATGACACTCCCAAGCGCACCTCTGACACTCCTAGGCACACGTCTGACACTCCCAGGTACACCTCAGACACTCCCAGGTACATCGCAGACATTCCCAGATACACCTCTGACATTCCCAGGTACACCTCCGAAACTCCCAGGTACCCCTCCGACACTCCCAGGTACACCGCTGACACTGCCAGGTACACCTCCGACACTCCCAGGTACACCTTCGACACTCCCAGGTACACTTCTCACACTCCCAGGTACACCTCTCACACTCCCAGATACACCTCTGACACTCCCAGGTACACGTCTGACACTCCAAGGCACACCTCTGACACTCCCAGGTACACCTCAGACACTCCTAGGTACTCCTCCGACACTCCCAGGTGCACTTCTTACACTCCCAGGTACACCTCTGACACTCCCACGTACACCCCAGACACTCCCAGGTACACTTCTCATACTCCCAGGTACACCTCCGACACTCCCAAGTACACTTCTGACACTTCCAGGTACACCTCTGACACTCCCAGGTACACCTCTGACACTCCCAGGTGCACCTTTGAACTCCCAGGTACTCCACTGACATTCCGTGGTACACATCTCACACTCCCAGGTACACCGCTGACACTGCCAGGTACACCTCCGACACTCCCAGGAACACCTCCGACACTCCCAGGTACACTTCTCACACTCCCAGGTACACCTCCGACAGTCCGAGGTACACCTCTGACACTCCCAGGTACACCTCTGACACTCCCAGGTACTCCACTGACATTCCTTGGTACACCTCTGACACTCCCAGGTACACGTCCGACACTCCCAGATACACCTCTGACACTCCCAGGTACACCTCTGACACTCCCAGGTACACCTCTGACACTCCCAGGTACTCCACTGACACTCCCTGGTACACCCCTGACACTCCCAGGTACAACCCTGACACTCCCAGGAACACCCCAGACACTCCCAGGTACACTTCTCACACTCCTAGGTACACCTCTGATACTCCTAGGTACTCCTCTTTCACTCCCTGATACACCTCTAACACTCCCAGGTAAACCTCTGACACACCCAGGTACTCCTGTGACACTCTCAGGTACATCTCTGACACTCCCAGGTACACCTCTGACACTCCCAAGTACTCCACTGACATTCCCTGGTACACCTCTGACACTCCCAGGAGCACGTCCGACACTCCCAGGTACACCTCTGACACTCCCAGGTACACCTCTGACATTCTCAGGAACACCTTTGATACTCCCAGGTACTCCACTAACACTCCCAGGTACATCTCTGACACTCCCAGGTACACCTCTGACACTCCCTGGTACACCTCTGACACTCCTAGGTACTCCTCTGTCAGTCCCTGATACACCTCTAACACTCCCAGGTACACCTCTGACACTCCCTGGTACACCTCTGACACTCCTAGGTACTCCTCTGTCACTCCCTGATACACCTCTAACACTCCCAGGTGAACCGCTGACACTCCCAGGTACACCGCTGACACTGTCAGTTACACCTCAGACAATGCCAGGTACACCTCAGACACATCCAGGTACAGCTCAGACACTCCCAGGTACACCTCAGACACTCCAAGGTGCACCTCTGACACTCCCAAGTGCACCTCTGACACTCCTAGGCACACGTCTGACACTCCCAGGTACACCTCAGACACTCCCAGGTACACCGCTGACACTCCCAGATACACCTCTGACACTCCCAAAATTGCCTCTGAGCATTCCCCAGGTACACCTCCGGCACTCCCAGGTACACCTCCGACACTCCCAGGTACACCGCTGACACACTGGGTACACCTCTGACACCCCCAAGGTACACCTCTGACACTCCAGGTGCACCTCTGACTTGCTCCCCAGGTACATCTCTACAGCACTCCCAGGTACACGTCCTCACACTCCCAAGTCTGCCTCTGACACTCCTGGTACACCTCCGACATTCCCATGGTGCACCTCCGACACTCTCAGGTACACTTCTTACACTCCCAAGTACACCTCTGACCTCCAGGTACACCCCAGACACTCCCAGGTACACCCCAGACACTCCCAGGTACACTTCTCACACTCACAGGTACACCTCCGACACTCCCAAGTAAACCTCTGACACTTCCAGGTACACCTCTGACACTCCCAGGTACACCTCTGACACTCCCAGGTGCACCTTTGACACTCCCATGTACTCCACTGACATTCCGTGGTACACATCTCACACTCCCAGGTATACCGCTGATACTGCCAGGTACACCTCCGACACTCCCAGGAACACCTCCGACACTCCCAGGTACACTTCTCACACTCCCAGGTACACCTCCGACACTCCCAGGTACACCTCTGACACTCCCAGGTACACCTCCAACACTCCCAGGTACACCTCTGACACTCCCAGGTACACCTCTGACACTCCCAGGTACACCTCTGACACTCCCAGGTACTCCACTGACATTCCTTGGTACACCTCTGACACTCCCAGGTAAACGTCCGACACTCCTAGATACACCTCTGACACTCCCAGTTACACCTCAGACACTCCCAGGTACACCTCTGACACTCCCAGGTACTCCACTGACACTCCCTGGTACACCCCTGACACTCCCAGGTACACCCCTGACACTCCCAGGTACACCCCAGACACTCCAAGGTACACTTCTCACACTCGTTACACCTCTGATGCCTCTAGATTACTCCTCTGTCACTCCCTGATACACGTCTAACACTCCTAGGTACACCGCTGACCCTCCCAGGTACACCGCTGACACTGCCAGGTACACATCAGACACTGCCCGGTACACTTCAGACACTCCCAGGTACACCTCAGTCACTCCAAGGTGCACCTCTGACACTCCCAAGTGCACCACTGACACTCCCAGGCACACCTCTGACACACCCAGGTACACTTCAGACACTCCCAGGTACACCGCTGACACTCCCAGGTACACCTCTGACACTCCCAAGTACACCTCTGACACTCCCAGGTACACCCCAGACACTCCCAGGTACACTTCTCACACTCCTAGGTACACCTCTGATACTCCTAGGTACTCCTCTGTCACTCCCTAATACACCTCTAACACTCCCAGGTACACCGCTGACCTCCTAGGTACACCTCTGACACTCCCAGGTACACCTCAGACACTCCCAAGGTACACCCCAGATACTCCCAGGTACACCCCAGCAGACACTTCCAGGTACACCGCCGACACTCCCAAGTACACCTCTGACACTCACTGGTACACCTCTGACATTCCCAGGTACACCTCTGACACTCCCAGGTACACCTCTGAAACTCCCAGGTACTCCACTGACATTCCCTGGTACACCTCTGACACTCCCAGGTAAACGTCCGAAACTCCCAAATACACCTCTGACACACCCAGGCACACCTCTGACACTCCCAGGTACACCTCTGACACTCCCAGGTACTCCATTGACACTCCCTGGTGCTCCACTGCCATTCCCTGGTACACCTCCGATATTCCCAGGTACACCTCCGATACTCCCAGGTACACCTTTCAGACTCCCAGGTACTCCTGTGACACTCTCAGGTACATCTCTGACACTCCCAGGTACACCTCTAAAACTCCCAGGTACACCCCAGACACTCCCAGGTACACCCCAGACACTCCCAGGTACACTTCTCACTCCCAGGTACACCTCCGACACTCCCAGGTACACCCCTGACACTCCCAGGTACATCTCTGACACTCCCAGGTACATCTCTGACACTCCCAGGTACACCTCTGACACTGTCAGGTACACCTCTGACAATCCCATGTACTCCTGTGACACTCTCAGGTACATCTCTGACACTCCCAGGTACACCTCTGAAATTCCCAGGTACACCTCTGACACTCCCAGGTACACCTCTGACACTCCCAGTTACACCTCTGACACTCCCAGGCACAACTCTGACACTCGTAGGTACTCCTCTGTCACTCCCTGATACACCTCTAACACTCCCAGGTGCACCGCTGACACTCCCAGGTACACCGCTGACACTGCCAGTTACACCTCAGACACTGCCATGTACACCTCAGACACTGCAAGGTGCACCTCTGACACTCCCAGGTGCACCTCTGACACTCCTAGGCACACGTCTGACACTCCAAGGTACACCTCAGACACTCCTAGGTACACCGCTGACACTCCCAAATACACCTCTGACACTCCCAAGTACACCTCTGACATTCCCAGGTACACCTCCGACGCTCCCAGGTACACTTCTTACACTCCCAGGTACACCTCCGACACTCCCAGGTACACCTCTGACACTCCCAGGTGCACCTCCGACACTCTCAGGCACACCTCTGACACTCCCAGGCACACCCCAGTCACTCCCAGGCACACTCTCACACTCCCAGGCACACCTCCACACCCCACACCTCTACACTCCCAGGTACACCTCTTGATACCCCAGACCTCTGACACCCCTTGACACTCCCAGGTACACTCTGACACTCCCAGGTACACTCTAACACTCCCCAGGTACACCTCTGACACCAGGCACACCTCTGACACTCCATGCACCTCTGACACTCCCAGGTACACACTCCAGGACACTCTGACCAGGTACACCTCTGACACTCCCAGGTAGTCCACTGACATTCCCTGGTACACCACTGACACTCCCAGGTACACGTCCGACACTCCCAGATACACCTCTGACACTCCCAGGTACACTGCTGACACTCCCAGGTACACCTCTGACACTCCCAGGTACTCCACTGACACTCCCTGGTACACCCCTGACACTCCCAGGTACACCTCTGACACTCCCTGGTACACCTCCGATATTCCCAGGCACACCTTCGATACTCCCAGGTACACCTCCGATACTCCAAGGTACTCCTTTGAGACTCCCAGGTACTTCACTGACACTCCCTGGTATACATCTGACATTCCCAGGTACACCTCTGACACTCCCAGGTACACCTCTGATACTCCCAGGTACACCTCTGACACTCCCAGGTCCGCCTCCGACACCACCAGGTACAACTCCGTCACTCCCAGGTAAACCTCCGATACTCCTAGGTACACCTCTGACACTCCTAGGTGCACCTCTGACACTCCTAGGTATTCGTCTGACACTCCCTGGTACACCTCTGACACTCCCAGGTACACCTCAGACACTCCCTGGTACACCTCTGACACTCAGGTACTCCACTGACATTCCGTGGTACACATCTCACACTCAGGTACACCGCTGACACTGCCAGGTACACCTCCGACACTCCCAGGAACACCTCCGACACTCCCAGGTACACTTCTCACACTCCCAGGTACACCTCCGACACTCCCAGGTACACCTCCTGACCTCCCAGGTACCTCTGAGACTCCAAGGTGCCTCTGACACTCCCAGGTTCACCTCGACATTCCCAGGTACACCGACCTCCCAGTGCCCTTCTCCTCCCAGTACCTCCGACCTCCCAGGTACACCTCTGACCTCCCAGGTACACCTCTGACCTCCCAGGTACACCTCTGACACTCCCAGGTACACCTCTGACCTCAGGTACACCTCTGACACTCCCAGGTACACCTCTCACACTCCCAAGTACACCTCCTGACACTCCCAGGTACACCTCCGACACTCCCAGGTACACCTCCCGACACTCCCAGTGCAC
>NW_024750817.1:0-18895 GCF_018991925.1 Homarus americanus
GGGTGTGAGGGAAGGGCACCCAGTTAGTGACATGACCCGGTGTGTGAGGGCCGGGACCCCTCCAGCACCATGACCCGGAGTGTGTGGGCCGGGCACCCCTGTAGTGCCATGAACCGGGGTGTGAGGGCCGGGCACATCTTCAGTGCCATGAGCCGGGGTGTGAGGGCCGGGCACCCCTAATGTGCTGTGAACCGGGGTTTGAGGGCCGGGCACCCCTTCAGTGCCATGAACAAAAGTGTGAGGGCCGGGCACCCCTTCAGTGCCATGAACCGGGGTGTGAAGGCCGGGCACCCTTTCAGTTCCATGAAACGGGGTGTGACGGCCGGGCACCCCATCAGTGCCATCAACCGTGGTGTGGGGGCCGGGCACCCCATCAGTGCCATGACCCGGGGAGTGAGGGCCGGGCTCCGCTTCAGTGCCATGACCCGGGATGTGAGGCCCGGGCACCCTTTCAGTGACATGACCCGGGGTGTGAGGGCCGGGAACCCTTTCAGTGTCATGAACCGGGGTGCCAGGGCGAACACCCCTTAAGTGCCATGAAACGGGGTGTTGGGGCTTGGCTCGATTTCAGTGCCATGAATCGGTGGTGTGGGGGCCTGGCTCGATTTCAATGCCATTAATCAGGGTGTGAGGGCCGGGCACCCCATCAGCACCATGAACCTGGGTGCGAGGGCCGGGCACCCCTCCAGCACCATGACCCGGAGTGTGAGGGCCGGTCACCCCTTCAGTGCCATGAACCGGGGGTGAAGGCCGGGCACATCTTCAGTGCCATGAACCTGGGTGCGAGGGCCGGGCACCCCTCCAGCACCATGACCCGGAGTGTGAGGTCCGGGCACCCCTTTAGTGCCATGAACCGGGGTGTGAGGGCCGGGCACATCTTCAGTGCCATGAACCGGGGTGTGAGGGCTGGGAACCCCTAATGTGCTGTGAACCGGGATGTGTGAGGCTGGCACCTTCAGTGCCATGAACCAGGGTGTGAGGGCCGGGCACATCTTCAGTGCCATGAAACGGGGTGTGAACGCCTGGCACCCCTAAACTGCTGTGAACCGGGGTGTGAGGGCCGGGCAACCCTTCACATGAACCCAGGGTGTGAGGGTCGGGCACCCCTTCAGTGCCATGAATCGGGGTGTGAAGGCCGGGCACCTCTTCAGCAACAAGACCCGGGGTGTGAGGGCCGGGTACCCCTTCACATGACACGGGGTGTGAGGGCCGGGCGCCCCTTCACATGACCCGGGGTGTGAGGGTCGGGCACCCCTTCACATGACCCGGGGTGTGAGGGCCGGGCTCCCCTTCAGTGCCATGACCCGGGGTGTGAGGCCCGGGCAACCTTTCAGTGACATGACCCGGGTTGTGAGGGCCGAGCACCCTTTCAGTGTCATGAATCGGGGTGAGAGGGCCGGGCACCCCTTCAGTGCCATGAACCTGGGTGTGAGGGCCGGTCATTCCTTCAGTTACATGACCCGGAGTGTGAGGGCTGGGCACCCCTTCAGTGCCCTGAACCGGGGTGTGAGGGCCGGGCACCCTTTCAGTACCATGAATCGGGGTGTGAGGGCCGGGCACCCCTTCAGCACAATGACACGGAGTGTGAGGGCCGGGCACCCCTCCAGCACCATGGCCCGGGGTGTGAGAGCCGGACACCAATTCAGTGACATGACCCGGGGTGTGACGGCCGGTCTCCCCTTCAGTGACATGACCCGGGGTGTGAGGGCTGGGCACCCCTTCAGTGACATGACCCGTGGTGTGAGGGCCGGGCACCCTTTCAGTGACATGTCCCTGGGTGTGAGGGCCGGGAACCCCTTCAGTACCATGACTCGGGGTGTGAGGGCCGGGCACCCCTTCAGTGTCATGAACCGGGGTGTGAGGGCCGGGCACCCTTTCAATGCCATGAAACTGGGTGTGAAGGCCGGGCACCCCTACAGTGCTGCGATCCGAGGTGTGAGGGCCGGGCACCCCTTCACTTGACGCTGGGTGTGAGGGCCGGGCACCCCTTCAGTGCCATGAACCGGGGTGTGAAGGCCGGGCACCCTTTCAGTTCAATGAAACGGTGTGTGAGGGCCGGGCACCCCATCAGTGCCATCAACCGGGGTGTGAGGGCCGGGCACCCCATCAGTGTTATGACCAGGGGTGTGAGGGCCGGGCACATCTTAAGTGCCATGAACCGGGGTTTGAGGGCCGGGCACCCTTTCAGTGCCATGAAACGGGGTGCGAGGGCCGGGCACCCCTCCATCACCATGACCCTGGGTATGAGGGCCGGGCACCCCTTCACATGAATCGGGGTGTGAGGGCCGGGCACACCTTCAGCACCATGACCCGGGGTGTGAGGGCCCGGCTCGATTTCAGTGCCATGATTCGGGGTGTGGGGGCGGGGAACCCCTCCAGCACCATGACCCTGGGTATGAGGGGGGGGCAACCCTTCAGTGCTATGACACGGGGTGTAAGGGCCGGGCACCCCTTCAGTGACATGACCCGGGATGTTAGGGCTGGGCACCCATTCAGTGTCATGAACCGGGGTGTGAGGGCCGGGCACCCCTTAAGTGCCATGAAACAGGGTGTGAGTGCCGGGCACCCCTTCACATGACCCGGGGTGTCAGGGAAGGGTACCCCTCCAGCCCCATGACCCGGGGTGTGAGGGCCGGGCACCCCATCAGTGCGATGAACCGGGGTGTGAGGGCCGGGCATCCCTTCTGTGCCATGAAACGGGGTGTGAGGGCAGGGCACCTCGTCAGTGCCATGAAACAGGGTATGAGGGCCGGGCACCCCTACAGTGCTGCGAACAGGGGTGTGAGGGCAGGGCACCCCTTCACATGATGCGGGGTGTGAGGGTGGAGCACCCCTTCAGTGCCATGAATCGGGGTGTGAGGGCCGGGCACCCCTTCAGCACCATGACCCGGGGTGTGGGAGGGCTGGGCACCCCTCCAGTTGAGTAACAAGACCAGGGTGACGGCCGGGGCACCCCTTCTTCAGTATACAATCTGTGTGTGTGAAGTCCGGCACCCCTACCAGCACCATGACCCGGAGTGTGAGGGCTGGGCACCCTTCAGTGACATGACCTGGGTGTGAGGGCTGGGCACCCTATTCACTGCTGACCTGGGGTGAGGGCACCCCCAGCACTGGGTAACAGGGTCGGGACACCCGGCCTGAAAGTGACAGTGACCAAGACACAACCTCAGCACATGACCTGGGTAGGCTGGAAATTTCTCCAGCACCATGTTCTGGGTGGAGGCCACACCCTTCAGTGCCATGAGGTGAGGCCGGACACATCTCACCATGGAAAGAGGTCAAGGCCACACAAATGGTGTGTGTGTGGATACACCTCACAGTGCCAGAACTGGTGTGTGAGGTCACACCACTTGATGACCCGGGTGTGAGGGCCGGGCACCCATCACACACCTGCCGAGGCCAGGCACCTTTCAGTGCCAGAAACTGGGTGAGATACGGCACCCCAGAAAAGTAGAACTGTGTGAGAGCCGGGGCACTTTTCACACCTGAGTGAGGTGGCCGGGGCACCCCATGAATCGTAGTGGTGGGCACCCCACCATGCGACCTGGGGGAGGCCGGGCACTTGCTGGAGTGCTATGACTGTGAGGCTGCCTGGCACTTTTCAGCTCCATGACCGTGTGAGGCTGGGCAACCTTTAGTGCCATGAATCGGGCGGGTATAATTCCAACGGCGACCCGCGAGGCCGGCACCTTTCAGTGTTTAACCCGGTGGCGCCGGGCACCCTTTTCAGCAGTGAATCGTGGTGCAGGCCCGGCACCAATGACATGCACCAGGGTGTGTGGGCCGGGCACCAGCTGGCGACCCGGGGTGAGGCTGGCTCACGCCAGTGCCATGACCCGGTGTGAGGCTGGCACCTTTCAGCCCCGGTGACTCGGGTGAGGCCAAACTGCTGGCCCGGGTGATTTGTGACACCTTCAGCAAGCGGCGGCCAGGAGTGTGACGGCATGGGCACTGCTTTCAGTGACATGACCTGGCTAGAGGGCTGGCACCTTTTAATGACATGACCAGGTGAGGGTCAAAATTCCCTTCAGCACCATGACTGGGGTGAGGCTGGGCACCTCAGTGTCATGACCCTGGGTGAGGCATGGTCACACCCTTAGTGCAATGGAACCTGGTAAGAGGCTGGGCACTTATCAGTGCTATGACCTGGGTGGAGGCCGGGCACTTCTTCAGTGATTTGGACCCCGGTGTTAGGCTGGGGCACCCTTTTCAGTGTCATAACTGTGTGAGGGCTGCGCACCCTTAAGTCCCATGTAGAGGTGTGAGTGACGAGCACCCATACAGTGTTGAACCGGTGGAGGGCTGAGCACCACTTCACATGACCTGGGGTGTCAGGGGAGGTACCCTCCGCACCTGCACCTGGGTGAAGGCACCCCATCAAAAGTGATGAACTGGGGTAGAGGGTTGGCATCCCTTCTGTGCTATGGGGAAACGGGGTAGAGGGCAGGGCACCTCGTCGAAAAAGCTATGAAACAGGGTATGAGGCCAGGGCACCCCTATGCAAAGGGGTGAACAGGGGTGTGGGACACCCTTCAAGGGCGACGCGGGGTGTGAGGGTGAGCACCCCTTCAGTGCTATGAATCGGGTGAGGGTCGGGGCACCCTTCAGCACCACATATCTCAGTGTTAGTTGGTTTGATTTCAGTGCCATGATTCGGAGTGAGGCCTGGCTCGGTCAGTGCATGCACGGGGTGAGGCCCCACCACATCCGGGTGAGGCCGGGCACCCTCCAGCACCATGGCCTGGGTAAGGGGCCCACACCCATTGGAGTAGCCACACAGTGAGGCCGGCACCCAATCATGCCATGAACTGGGGTGAGGGCCGGCACATCTTCTGTAGTGGCATGGTGTTTTTGAGGACGGGCACCCTTTTCAGTGCCACGAAACGGGGGTGCGAGGGCCGGACACCCATTCAGTGCCACAACCTGTAGGGCACCCCTCAGCAACTGGGTATGGGTCAAAATTCTTCAGCACCCATGGACCCAGTGTTGGGGCTTGGCCTGATTTCAGTGCAATGAATCGGTGGTGTGTGGGCCTGGCCTGATTTCAGCCATCAATCGGGGGTGTAAGAGGGGCTGCACCCACCACCATGAACCTGGGTAAGTGAGGGCTGGGCACCCCTCCAGCACCATGACCCGGGAGGAGGGCTGGGCAGCTTCAGTGCCATGAACCGGGGTAGGAGGCCGGGCACATCTTCAATGCTATGAACTGGGGTTTGAGGCTGGGCACCCTTTAAAAGTGAACGGGGTGTGAGCCGGACACCCATTCAGTGCTATGAACCTGGTAAGTAGGCCGGGCACCCTCCAGCACCATGACCGGGAGGTGGAGGGTCCTGGGCACCTTACTGTAAGAACTGGGTGGTGGTGAGGCTGCCACCTCAGTGCCATGGGGTGTGTGAGGGGTGGGGAACCCACGTGCTGTGAACTGGGATGTGAGGGCCGGGCACCAGCTAGTAATAGGTGTGAGGGCCGGGCACATCTTCAGTGCTCTTGAAACGGGTGTGTGTGAACCCGGCACCCTAAACTGTTGTGAACCGGGGTGTGTGAGGGCTGGGAACCCTCACATGACCCGGGGGTGAGGGCTGGGCACCCTTCACATGACCCGTGTGAGGGCCGGGCACCCATTCAGTGCCATGAATCGGGTGTGAGGGCCGGGCACCCTTTAGCTCCATGACCTGGGGGGTGAGGGCTGCACACCCATTGAGTGACAAGACCAGGGTGTGACGGCCGGGCACCCTTTAGTGACATGACCCGGGTGTGAGGGCCGGGCACCCCACAGCACCATGACCCGGAGGTGAGGGCTGGCACCCCTTCAGTGACATGACCCGGGGTGTGAGGGCTGGGCACCCTATCTGCACCATGACCTGGAGTGGCCGGGCACCCTCCAGCACCATGGCCCGGGGTGTGAGGGCTGACACCCATTCAGTGACAAGACTCGGGGTGTGACGGCTGGCACCTTCAGTGACATGACCTGTGTGAGGGCTGGCACCCTCCAGCACCATGCCCGGGGTGTGAGGGCTGGCACCCCTTCAGTGCTGAACCTGGGTGAGGGCTGACACATCTTCAATGCCATGAACCGGGGTGTGAGGGCTGGGCACCATTTCAGTGCCATGAACGGGGTGTGTGAAGGCTGGCACCCCTTCAGTGCTGTGAACTGGGGTGTGAGGGCTGCACCACTACATGACCCGGGGTGTGAGGGCTGGGCACCCATCACATGACCCGGTGTGAGGGCTGGGCACCCTTTCAGTGCCATGAAACGGGGTGGAGGCTGGGCACCCCTACAGTGCTGTGAACTGGGGTGAGAGCCGGGCACCCTTCACATGACCCGGAGTGTGAGGGCCGGGCACCCTTCAGTGCCATGAATCGTGGGAGGGTGGGCACCCTTCAGCACACATGACCCGTGGTGCTGGCACTCCATGCTGCGACCCGGGGTGTGAGGGCCGGTCACTTCTTCAGTGCCATGACCCGGGGTGTGAGGGCCGGGCACTCCTTCAGCCCCGTGACTCGGGGTGTGAGGGCCGTGCACCCGTTTAGGTCTATGTAAAGGGGTGTGATTTCCGTGGACACCTTCAATGCCATGGCCAGGAGTGTGACGGCCGGGCACCGCTTCAGTGACATGACCCGGGTTGTGAGGGCCGGGCACCCCTTTAATGACATGACCAGGGGTGTGAGGGCCGGGCACCCCTTCAGCACCATGACCCGGGGGTGTGGGGCGGGCACCCCTTCAGTGTCATGACCCCGGTGTGAGGCGGGTCACACTGTGGACTGTGGGCAGGTGTGAGGCCAGGCACCCCATCAGTGCCATGACCCGGGGTGTGAGGGCCGGGCACCCCTTCAGTGACTTGACCCGGGGTGTTAGGGCCGGGCACCCTTTCAGTGTCATGAACCGGGGTGTGAGGGCCGCGCACCCTTTAAGTGCCATGAAACGAGGTGTGAGTGACCAGCACCCATACAGTGCTTTGAACCCGGGTGTGAGGGCCGAGCACCACTTCACATGACCCGGGGTGTCAGGGGAGGGTACCCCTCCAGCACCATGACCCGGGGTGTGAGGGCCGGGCACCCCATCAGTGCGATGAACCGGGGTGTGAGGGCCGGGCATCCCTTCTGTGCCATGAAACGGGGTGTGAGGGCAGGGCACCTCGTCAGTGCCATGAAACAGGGTATGAGGGCCGGGCACCCCTACAGTGCTGCGAACAGGGGTGTGAGGGCCGGGCACCCCTTCACATGACGCGGGGTGTGAGGGTGGAGCACCCCTTCAGTGCCATGAATCGGGGTGTGAGGGCCGGGCACCCCTTCAGCACCATGACCCGGGGTGTTGGGGCTTGGCTCGATTTCAGTGCCATGATTCGGAGTGTGAGGGCCTGGCTCGATTTCAGTGCCATGCATCGGGGTGTGAGGGCCGGGCTCCCCATCAGCACCATGACCCGGGGTGTGAGGGCCGGGCACCCCTCCAGCACCATGGCCCGGGGTGTAAGGGCCGCACACCCATTGAGTAACAAGACCAGGGGTGTGAGGACCGGGCACCCAATCAGTGCCATGAACCGGGGTGTGAGGGCCGGGCACATCTTCAGTGGCATGAACCGGGGTTTGAGGGCCGGGCACCCTTTCAGTGCCACGAAACGGGGTGCGAGGGCCGGACACCCCATTCAGTGCAAAGACCTGGGTGTGAGGGTGGGGCACCCCTTCAGTGTGAATCCGGGGTGTGTGGGCCAGGCACACTTCCTTTCCTTGACCCGGGGTGTTGGGGCTTGGCTCGATTTCAGTGCCATGAATCGGTGGTGTGGGGGCCTGGCTCGATTTCAATGCCATTAATCAGGGTGTGAGGGCCGGGCACCCCATCAGCACCATGAACCTGGGTGCGAGGGCCGGGCACCCCTCCAGCACCATGACCCGGAGTGTGAGGGCCGGTCACCCCTTCAGTGCCATGAACCGGGGGTGAAGGCCGGGCACATCTTCAGTGCCATGAACCTGGGTGCGAGGGCCGGGCACCCCTCCAGCACCATGACCCGGAGTGTGAGGTCCGGGCACCCCTTTAGTGCCATGAACCGGGGTGTGAGGGCCGGGCACATCTTCAGTGCCATGAACCGGGGTGTGAGGGCTGGGAACCCCTAATGTGCTGTGAACCGGGATGTGAGGGCCGCGCACCCCTTCAGTGCCATGAACCAGGGTGTGAGGGCCGGGCACATCTTCAGTGCCATGAAACGGGGTGTGAACGCTTGGCACCCCTAAACTGCTGTGAACCGGGGTGTGAGGGCCGGGCAACCCTTCACATGAACCCAGGGTGTGAGGGCCAGGCACCCCTTCAGTGCCATGAATCGGGGTGTGAAGGCCGGGCACCTCTTCAGCAACAAGACCCGGGGTGTGAGGGCCGGGTACCCCTTCACATGACACGGGGTGTGAGCCGGGCGCCTCTTCATGACGGGGTGTAGAGAGGCCGGGCACCCCTTCACATGACCGGGTGTGAGGCCGGGAACCCCACATGACACGGGGTGTGAGGGCCGGGAACCCCTTCACATGACCCGGGGTGTGAGGGCCGGGCACCCCTTCACATGACCCGGGGTGTGAGGGCCGGGCACCCCTTCAGTGCCATGAATCGGGGTGTGAGGGCCGGGCACCCCTTTAGGTCCATGACCCGGGGTGTGAGGGCCGTGCTCCCCTTATTTGACATGACCCGGGGTGTGAGGGCAGAGCACCCTTTAGTGACATGACCCGGGGTGTGAGGCAGGGACCCCATCAGTGCCATGACCCGGGGTGAGGGGCGGGCTCCCTTCAGTGCCTGACCCGGGTGTGAGGCCCGGGCACCCTTTCAGTGAGCATGACCCGAGGTGTGAGGGCCGGGTGCCCTTTCAGTGCCATGAATCGGGGTGTGAGGGCAGGGCACCCCTTCAGTGACATGACCCGGGGTGTGAGGGCCGGGCACCCATCCAGCACCATGCCCCGGGGTGTGAGGGCCGGGCACCCCTTCAGTGCCATGAACCGGTGTGTGAGGGCCGGGCACCCCATCAGTGCCCTGACACGGGGTGTAAGGGCCGAGCCCTTCAGTGCTATGACACGGGGTGTAAGGGCCGGGCACCCCTTCAGTGACATGACCCGGGATGTTAGGGCTGGGCACCCATTCAGTGTCATGAACCGGGGTGTGAGGGCCGGGCACCCCTTAAGTGCCATGAAACAGGGTGTGAGTGCCGGGCACCCCTTCACATGACCCGGGGTGTCAGGGAAGGGTACCCCTCCAGCCCCATGACCCGGGGTGTGAGGGCCGGGCACCCCATCAGTGCGATGAACCGGGGTGTGAGGGCCGGGCATCCCTTCTGTGCCATGAAACGGGGTGTGAGGGCAGGGCACCTCGTCAGTGCCATGAAACAGGGTATGAGGGCCGGGCACCCCTACAGTGCTGCGAACAGGGGTGTGAGGGCAGGGAACCCCTTCACATGACGCGGGGTGTGAGGGTGGAGCACCCCTTCAGTGCCATGAATCGGGGTGTGAGGGCCGGGCACCCCTTCAGCACCATGACCCGGGGTGTTGGGGCTTGGCTCGATTTCAGTGCCATGATTCGGAGTGTGAGGGCCTGGCTCGATTTCAGTGCCATGCATCGGGGTGTGAGGGCCGGGCTCCCCATCAGCACCATGACCCGGGGTGTGAGGGCCGGGCACCCCTCCAGCACAATGGCCCGGGGTGTAAGGGCCGCACACCCATTGAGTAACAAGACCAGGGGTGTGACGGCCGGGCACCCCTTCAGTGACATGACCCAGGGTGTGAAGTCCGGGCACCCTACCAGCACCATGACCCGGAGTGTGAGGGCCGGGCACCCCTTCAGTGACATGACCCGGGGTGTGAGGGCCGGGCACCCTATTTGCACCATGACCCGGGGTGTGAGGGCCGGGCACCCCTCCAGCACCATGGCCCGGGGTGTCAGGGCCGGACACCCATTCAGTGACAAGACTCGGGGTGTGACGGCCGGGCACCCCTTCAGTGACATGACCCGGGGTGTAAGGGCCGGGCACCCCTCCAGCACCATGCCCCGGGGTGTGAGGGCCGGGCACCCCTTCAGTGCCATGAACCTGGGTGTGAGGGCCGGACACATCTTCAATGCCATGAACCGGGGTGTGAGGGCCGGGCACCATTTCAGTGCCATGAAACGGGGTGTGAAGGCCGGGCACCCCTACAGTGCTGTGAACCGGGGTGTGAGGGCCGGGCACCACTTCACATGACCCGGGGTGTGAGGGCCGGGCACCCCATCACATCACCCGGACTGTGAGGACGACCCTTCAGTGCCATGAAGCAGGGGTGTGAAGGCAGGCACCCCCTACAGTGCTACTGTGAACCGGGGTGTGAGAGCCGGGCACCCCTTCACATGACCCGGAGTGTGAGGGCCGGGCACCTCTTCAGTGCCATGAATCGTGGTGTGAGGGTGGGCACCCCTTCAGCACCATGACCCGGGGTGTGAGAGCCGGGCACTCATTGAGTGCCATGACCCGGGGTGTGAGGCCCGGGCACCCCTTTAGCCCCATGACCCGGGGTGTGAGGGCCGGGCACCCCTTTAGTGCCATGAACGGGGCGTGCGGCTGGGCACCCTCCAGCACCATGACCCTGGGTATGAGGGCCGGGCACCCTTCAGTGCTCTGACCTGGGTAGTATGGCCACCCTTCAGTGCTATGAATGGTGAGGGCCTGGCACCCCTTCAATGACATGACCCAGGGTGTGAGGGCTGGGCACCCTTTCAGTGCTATGACCCGTGTGAGGCCTGGCACCCCTCTTCAACCCCATGACCCGGGGTGTGAGGGCGGGCACCCTTTAGTGCCATGAATCGGGGCGGCGGGCCTGGCACCTCCAGCACCATGACCCTGGGTATGAGGGCCGGGCACCCCTTCAGTGTTTGACCGGGGTAAGGGCCGGGCACCTTTCAGTGCCATGAATCGTGGTGTGAGGGGCTCACCTTCAATGACATGACCCAGGGTGTGAGGGCCGGCACCTTCAGCGCCATGACCTGGGGTGTGAGGGCCGGTCACCAGTGCCATGACCTGGTGTGAGGGCTGGCACTCCTTCAGCCCCTGGACTCGGGGGTGTGAGGGCCGGGCACCCGTTTAGGCTCATGTAGGGTGTGATTGTGGACACCTTCAGTGCGGCCAGGAGGGACGGCGGGCACCGCTCAGTGACATGACCCGTGAGGGCCGGCACCCTTTAATGACATGACCAGGGTGTGAGGGCTGGCACCCTTCAGCACATCGACCGGGGTGAGGGCCGGGCACCTTCAGTGTCGCGACCCTGGTGTGAGGGCGGGTCACACTTTCAGTAATGAACCTGGTGAGGCTGGCACCCCAAGTGCCATGACCGTGAGGGCGGGCACCCTTCAGTGACTTGACCTGGTAAGGCAGGGCACCTTTCAGGTGTCATGAACTGGCCAGAAAGGGCGCACCCCTTTAGGTGCCATGAAACGAGGTGGAGTGACGGGCACCCATACAGTGCATTGAACCCGGGTGTGAGGGCCGAGCACCACCACATGACCTGGGTGTCAGGGGAGGGTACCTCCAGCACCATGAGACCTGAGTGAGGGCTGGCACCCCTTCAGTGCCATGAACCGTGTGGAGGGCCGGGCACATCTTCAGTGCCATGAACTGTTTGAGGCCGGGCACCAGTGCCATGAAACGGGGTGTGAGGGCCGACACCCATTCAGTGCCATGAACCTGGGTGTGAGGGTGGGGGCGCCCTTCAGCGAATCGGGGTGGGCCGGTGCACCCTTCAGCACCATGACCCATTGGGCTTGCCTGTGCAATGAATCGCGGTGTGTGGGCCTGCCTGATTTCAATGCCATCAATCGGGGTGGAGGCTGGCACCCCATCAGCACCATGAACCTGGGTGCGAGGGCGGCACCCTTTCAGTACCATGAACGGGGTGAGGGCTGGCACCCTCCAGCACCAGACCCTGGGTAAGAGGCCGGGCACTTCACATGAATCGTGAGGGCCGGGCACACCTTCAGCACCATGACCCGGGGTGAGGGCCTGGCTCGATTTCAGTGCCATGATTCAGGGTGCCAGCACCATGACCCTGGTATGAGGGCGGGGCAACTCAGCAGGACACGGGGTGAGGGCCGGGCACCCTATGCTATGAAACAGGGTGTGAGCGGCACCCCTTCCATGACCCAGGGTGTCAGGGAAGGGTACCTCCAGCCCCAGACCTGGGAAAGGCTGCAACCCCATCAGTGCGATGAACCGGGGTGAGGCCGGGCATCCCTTCTCAAGGCGAAACGGGGTGTGAGGGCAGGGCACTCGTCAGTGCAATGAAACACGGTATGAGGGCTGGCACCCCACAGTGCTGCGGTAGAACAGGGGAGGGCACCTTCACATGACGCGGGGTGTGGAGGTGGGCACCAGTGCCATGAATCGGGTGTGAGGGCCGGGCAACCCTTCAGCACCATGACCCGGTGTTGGGGCTTGCCTGATTTCAGTGCCATTATTCGGAGGAGGGCCTGCCTGATTTTAGTGCATCGGGGTGTGAGGCCGGGCCCCATCAGCACCATGACCCGGGGTGTGAGGGCCGGGCACCCTCCAGCACCATGGCCCAGGGGGAGGGCCGCACACCCATTGAGTAACAAGACCAGGGTGACTGTCGGCACCCTTCAGTGACATGACCCAGGTGTGAAGGCCGGGCACCCTTCCAGCACCATGACCAGGAGGTGAGGGCCGGGCACCCTTCAGTGACATGACCGGGGTGTGAGGCCGGGCACCCTATCTGCACCATGACCCGGGGTGAGGGTCCAGCACCATGGCCCGGGTGTCAGGCTGACACCCATTCAGTGACAAGACTCGTGACGGCCGGGCACTTCAGTGACATGACCCGGTACCGGCACCCTCCAGCACCATGCCCCGGGGTGAGGCTGGCACCCTTCAGTGCTTTGAACCTGGGTGTGAGGGCCGGACACATCTTCAATGCCATGAACTGGGTGTGAGGGCTGGCACCATTTCAGTGCCATGAAACGGGTAGGCAGCGGGCACCCTCCAGTGGAACTGTGAGGGCGGGCACACTTCACATGACCTGGGAGGGGCTGGCACCCCATCACATGACCCGGTTTGAGGCTGGCACCTTTCAGTGCTGAAACGGGGTGTGAAGGCCGGGCACCCTACAGTGCTGAACTGGGGTGTGAGAGCCTGGCACCTTCACATGACCCGGAGGTGAGGGCCGACACCTCTTCAGTGCGCGAATCGTGGTGTGAGGTGGGTACCCTACCCACCATGACCCGGGGTGGAGGGCCGGGCACCTATTGAGTGCCATGACCGGGGTGTGAGGCCCTGGCACCCTTCAGCCCCATGACCTGGGGTGTGAGGGGCTGGCACCCCTTAGTGCCATGAATCGGGCGTGCAGGCCGGGCATCAGCACCATGACCCTGGGTATGAGGGCTGGCACCCCTTCAGTGCTCTGACCCGGTAGTAAGGGCCGGCACCCTCAGTGCCATTAATCGTGGTGTGAGGGCCTGGCACCCCTTCAATGACATGTCCCAGGGTGAGGGCCGGGCACTTTCAGTGGCGACCCGTGAGGCCTGGCACCCTTCAACCCCATGACCCGGGGGTGTGAGGGTCGGGCACCCTTATGCCATGAATCGGGGCGTGCGGCCTGGCACCCTCCAGCACCATGACCCTGGGTATGAGGGTCGGCACCCCTTCGTGCTCTGACCCGGGGTGGGCTGGGCACCCTTTCAGTGCCATGAATCGTGGTGTGAGGGCCTGGCACCCCTTCAATGACATGACCCAGGGTGTGAGGGCCGGCACCTTTCAGCGCCATGACCTGGGGGTGAGGGCTGGTCACTTTTTCAGTGCCATGACCTGGGTGTGAGGGCCGGGCACTCTTCAGCCCCGTGACTCGGGGTGGAGGGCCGGGCACCTGTTTAGGTCTATGTAAGGGGTGATTTCCGTGACACCTTCAATGGCCAGGAGTGTGACGGCTGGGCACCGCTTCAGTGACATGACCCGGGTGTGAGGGCTGGCACCCCTTAATGACATGACCAGGGTGGAGGGCTGGCACCCCTTCAGCACCATGACCGGGGTGTGAGGGCTGGCACCCTTCAGTGTCAAGGACCCGGTGAGTGCGGGTCACACCTTCAGTGCAATGAACCCGTGTGAGGGCTGGCACCCCATCAGTGCCATGACCCGGGTGGAGGGCTGGGCACCCCTTCAGTGACTTGACCTGTGTTAGGGCTGGCACCCTTTCAGTGTCATGAACCGGGTGTGAGGGCCGCGCACCCTTATGCCATGAAACGAGGTGTGAGGACGGGCACCCATACAGTGCTTTGAACCCGGGTGTGAGGCCGAGCACCACTTCACATGACCCGGGTGTCAGGGAGGTACCCCTCAGCACCATGACCCGGAGGTGAGGGCTGGGCACCCCTTCAGTGCCACGAACCGGGTGTGAGGGCCGGGCACATCTTCAGTGCCATGAACTGGGTTTGAGGGCCGGGCACCTTTCAGTGCCATGAAACGGGGTGCGAGGGCCGGACACCCATTCAGTGCCATGAACTGTCCGGGCACCCCTTAGTGCCAGTGAACCGTGTGAGGCTGGGGACATCTTCAGTGCTATGAACTGGGTGTGAGGGCTGAACCCCAACGTGCTGTGAACCGGGATGTGAGGGCTGGCACCCTTCAGTGCCATGAACCAGGGTGGTGAGGGCCGGGCACATCTTCAGTGCCATGAAACGGGGTGTGAACCTGCACCCCTAAACTGCTGTGAACTGGGGTGTGAGGGCGGGCAACCCTTCACATGAACCCATGGAGGAGGGCCGGGCACCCCTTCAGTGCCATGAATCGGGGTGTGAAGGCCGGGCACTTCAGCAACAAGACCTGGGTGTGAGGCAGGCACTCTCATGACACCGGGGTGGGAGGCTGCCACATGACCCGGGGGTGAGGGCTGCACCCTTCAAATGACCTGTGAGGGCTGGAACCCTTCACATGACACGGGGTGTGAGGGGCGAACCCCTTCACATGACCCGGGGTGTGAGGGCCGGGCACCACATGACCCGGGTGTGAGGGCGGGCACCCTTCAGTGCCATGAATCGGGATGTGAGGCTGGCACCCCTTTAGGTCCATGAACAGAAGTGAGGCCGGGCACCATTATGCCATGAACTGGGGTGTGAGGGCTGGGCAACCCATCAGTGCCATCAACCGGGGTGTGGAGGCCCACCCCACAGTGCCATGACCCGGGTGAGGCTGGCCTTCAGTGCCATGACCTGGGTGTGAGGCCGGGCACCCTTTCAGTGACATGACCCGGGGTGTGAGGCTGGTACCTTTCAGTGCCATGAATCGGGGTGTGAGGGCAGGGCACCTTCATTGACTTGACCGGGGTGGTGAGGGCGGGCACCCCTCCAGCACCATGCCCCGGGGTGTGAGGCCGGGCACCCCTTTAGTGACATGACCCGGGGTGTGAGAGCCGGGCGCCTATTTAGTGACATGACCAAGGGTGAGGGCTGAGCACCCCTCCAGCACCATGACCCGAGGTGAGGGCTGGGCACCCTACAGTGCTGCGAACCGGTGTGTCGGCGGCCCCCAATCAGCGTCATGAGCCGGGGTGTGAGGCCGGTCTGCCTTCAGTGCCTTGACTCGTGTGAGGGCTGGGCATCCTCTCTGCCATGAAACGGGGTGTGAGGGCAGGGCAGCCCTACAGTGCCTTGAACCGAGGTGGAGGCCGGGCACCCTTCAATGAAATGACCTGGGGTGTGAGGGCTGGCATCCTTTCAGTGTCATGAACCGTGTGGAGTGTCGGGCACCTTTCAGTGTCATGAACTGTGAGGGGGCCGGGCTCTCCTATGCCATGAACGGTGGGTGAGGGCACCCATAGAGTGCTTTGAACAAGATGTGAGGGCCGGGCACCATCAGTGCCATGAACCCTGGGTGTGAGGAACGGCACCTTTCAGTGTTAGTGAACCGGGGTGTGAGGTCGGGCACCCTTATGCCATGAACCGGGGTGGAGGGCCGGGCACCCTATTAGTGCCATGACCTGGGGTGTGAGGCCAGGCTTCCTTCAGTGCCAATGACCCAGGGTGAGGGCTGGGCACCCCTCCAGCACCATTGACCGGGTATGAGGCCAGGCACCCTTTATGCTATGCGCCGGGGTGTGAGATGGGCACCTTTTCAATGACATGACCTGAGTGTGAGGGCTGGGCACCCTTCAATGACGTGACCGGAGTGTGGGCCGGCCCCTTTCAGTGCTATGATCCGGGGTGGAGGGCCGGTCACTCCTTCAATGCCATGACCCGGGGTGAGGGCCAGGCACCCTTCAGCCCCATGACCCGGGTGAGGGCCGGGCACCCGTTTTGGTCCATGTCCAGGGGTGTGTGGGGGCTGTACACCTTCAGTGCCATGGCCAGGGTGTGACGCCGGGCACCGCTTCAGTGCCATGACCGGGGTGTGAGTGCCGGGCACCTATTTAGTGACATGACCAAGGGTGTGAGGGCCGAGCACCTCCAGCACCATGACCCGGGTGTGAGGGCCGGGCACCCCTACAGTGCTGGCGAACTGGGTGTGAGGGCTGGGCCCCCTTCAGGCCAAGAGCCGGGGTGTGAGGGCCGATCTGCCCTCAGTGCCTTGACCTGGTGTGGGGCCACATCCCTTCTATGCCATAAAGGGGTGTGAGGGCAGGGCACCCTTCAATGACATGACCTGGGGTGAGGGCGGGCACCTCAGTGTCATGAACCGGTGTGAGGCCGGGCACCTTCATTGACATGACCCGGGGTGTGTGTGTCGGCACCCTTTCAGTGTCATGAACCGGGTGTGAGGCCGGGCTCCCCTTATGCCATGAACGGGGTGTGAGTGCCGGGCACCCATAGAGTGCTTTGAACAAGATGTGAGGGCCGGGCACCCCATCAAAGCCGAACCCTGGGTGTGATGGCGGGCACCCCATCAGTGCCATGACCCGGGTTAAGGACCGGGCACCCTTTCAGTGTCATGAACCGGGGTGAGGTCAGGCACCCCTCAAGTGCCATGAACCGGGGTGTGAGGGCCGGGCACCTATTAGTGCCATGACCTGGGGTGTGAGGGCCGGCACCCTCCAGCACTCATGACCCGGGTGTGAGGCCGGGCATCCCGCACAGTGATACGAACCGGGTTGTGAGGGCCGGGCACCCTTTCAACACCATGATCCGGTGTCAGGGCGGCATCCTTCACATGACCCGGGGTGTGAGGTCGGGCACCCCTTCAGCACCATGACTCGGGGTGTGAGGGCCGGGCACCCTCGAGTGCTATGAACCGAGGTGTGAGGGCCGGGCACCCTAAAGCAAGAAACGGGTGTGAGTGCCGGGCACCCATACAGTGCTTGAACCAGGGTGACGGCGTGGCAACCCTTCACATGACCTGGGGTGTCAGGCGGGCACCCCTCCACACCATGACCCGGGGTGGAGTCCAGGCACCCCTTCAGTGCCATGACCCGGGTGAGGGCTGCCTTCAGTGCCATGACCGGGTGTGAGGGACGGACACCCATTCAGTGGACATGACCCGTGTGGACGGTCGGGCTCCTCAGTGACATGACCGGGTGTGAGTCCAGGCACCCTCCAGCACCATGCCCATGGGTGTGAGGACGGCACCCTTCAGTGTCATGAACTGGAGAGGCCAGGCACCCTTTCAGTGCCAAGAAACAGGGTGTGAAGGCACCCCTACAGTGCTGGGAAGCGGATGTGAGGGCTGGGCACCCTCACATGACGCGGGGTGTGAGGGCCAGTCTCGATTTCAGTGCCATGAATCTGGGTGTGAGGACGGGCACCCTTCACACCACTGACCAGGGGTGTTGGGCTTGGCTCGATTTCAGTGCCATGAATCGGGGTGAGGGCCCGGTACCCTTTCAGTGCCACGACTTGGTGTGAGGGCACCCACCATAGCCCTGAACCGGTTTAGAGGGTCAGGCACCCCATCAGTGCTATGACCGGGGTGTGAGGGCCTGCACCCTTCAGTGACATGACCTGGTGGTGGGCCGGTCACCCCGTTAGTGACATGACCTGGGAGGAGGGCTGGGGACCCCGCCAGCATCAGGACCTATGGGAGAACCGGTCACCCTTCAGTGCCAATGAACCGGGTTTGAGGGCAGGGCACCATCAGTGCCATGACACGGGGTGTGAGGCCATGGCACCTTCAGTGACATGAACCGGGGTGAGTGCTGGGCACCCTGGTGCCATGAAACAGGTGAGTGCGGGCACCCATACAGTGCTGGTGAACCGTGGTGTGAAGACCGGTTACCCTACAGTGCTGTGAACCGAGGTAGGGGCCAGGCACCCCTTCATCACCATGAATCGGGTGTGAGGGCGGGCACCCCATCAGTGCCATGAACCGGAGTGAGAGCCGGGCTCTCCTTCAGTGCCATGACCGGGGTGTGAGGCCAGGCACCCCTTTCAGTGACATGACCCGGGGTATGAGGGCCAGGCACTTTCAGTGTCATGAACCGGGTGAGGGCTGGGCACCCTTATGCTGCGAAACGGTGCGTGAGTGCCGGCTCTGCATACAGTGCTGAACCAGTGTGAGGGCAGAGCAACCTTCACATGACGCCGGGTGGAGGCCAGTCTCGATTTCAGTGCCATGAATCGGGTATGAGGACGGGCACCCTTCAGCACCATGACCCGGGGTGTTAGCTTGGCTCGATTTCAGTGCCATGAATCGTGGTGAGGCCCAGTTCCCTTTCAGTGCCGAAACGGGTGTGAAGGCCGGGCACCACTACAGTGCTGTGAACCCGGGTGAGAGCCGGGCACCCCTTCACAAGACCCGGGGTGGAGGACGTGCACCCTCCAGCACCATGACCCGGAGGTGAAGGCAGGCACCCCTTCAGTACCATGAACAGGGGTGTGAGGACGGGCACCTGCCAGCACCATGACCCTGAGGAGAACCGGCACCCTTCAGTGCCATGAACTGGTTGGAGGGCAGGGCACCCCTTCAGT